>NC_056733.1:518777096-519072510 GCF_019279795.1 Protopterus annectens
AGAGAGAGAGAGAGACAGACAGACAGACAGGGAGATATTCATATACATACATATCTCTAGACATTCATATCTGTCTGTATATGTGGATGTATCTATATATATCTATATATATATGTGTCTATTACATATATATGTATATACATATTCTATCTCTCTATCTATATATGTCTATCTATTTAGACATCCCTCTCTATCTATGTACACATATATGCATATTATATATATATATATATATATATATATATATATATATATATATATACATATATAAATATATATATATATATATATATATATATATATATATTTATTTATTTATTTACACATACAAATGCACACACTAACATACTGCTAAACATCCATTACTGTACAACCTACATTGATATGTGCACATAGCAACCTTCAAATACATATGTATGTCCAGCCTTCACTAACAGTTGCAGTATGTCCCCTGCCCTATGCACATCTTTATATATATATATATAGATACAGACTGCTAACACATATGGAGGGTTCACAGTATGTAGATTATTCGATTATGTAGTTTACATTACCTTTGTTTCTCACTGCTGTTTGTGATGGCTTGCTGCTGGCAGGCCTGCTGACGGTTGTCTTGATGGTTTTTATTTTTTTTTTTGTTTTTTTTGGTGTCTCTCTCTGTCTCTGTCTCTGTCTCTGTATCTGTCCCTCTCTCTCTGTCTCTCTCCCTCTCTCTGTCTCTCCCTCTAGTTGCTGCAATGAAACTATTGCATGTGTGGACTGGGAGTACAGGCTGTTTTGTAGGTATCTGCACATGTGCATGTGATGGCCTCTGCACCAGTTGTTAGCCATCATTTACTAATTGCATGCAGCCTGCTGTGTGGTAATTGCAGTTCTCACTGAGATTTCAGGACAGTGCTATAAAATGTTAGGTTAGGTAGGCATAGCCCTTTCAGATTTTCAAGGTGGGGACCATGCTGGTATGCTGTGGACACTGTTCTGTGAGTGTAAAGGTTGGTATGTCTCTCATATTTAAGGCTGTGTTGTAGGCACTGAAATGCATGTTGTACTGAAACCTGACTATTGCTTCCTCCAGTTCATTCTTATCAGTGTGTATGTTAACTGACACCTAATAATACTAATACTGTTTAAATGGGAGTATGTGCTTTCATGTGGGACTTGTGGATTAACTGGTATACAACAGTGGCTCTTGCAATTTGTTGCTATGGCTTCACTATTTAGCCTTTACATTCACTCCTTGAAGGCCTGCTAGGTGTCTTTACTGGAATGTGTTGCTATGGCTTTCCTATTTTCCATTTACATTCACTCCTTGTAATGCTTGCTATATTTCTTTCTGCAGCAATTCCTTATATGTTTGGTGTGGTTTGGTGGTACTGCATGCAGTCTGGTCTGGCCAAGGTGTGGGGCTTGACACCTACAAGGGTATTTTATTATGCTGCTGAGCAGTAGTGGGGCCTTGTACTTTGTACTAACAGTTATGGATAGCAGGCACATGCAGTGCTTGTAAATTGCTATACTGCCCTTATTTTATTAGTTGGCTACATCCTTTGATATGTCTGGGTTGTACTCCTACATGAGGGTGTGCTTGTGGAAGCAATTCTACAGCTATTCACAAACTGTGTGACAGCAGACAGAATGATATGCCTGTGAGTTTGTGACACTTGCAGGCATCAGATACTCTCAGGTGTATCTTTTATCAGCCTCAGGGAATGGTACATATCAGTGGGATACACCCATGATATATTTCAGATATTGTGCAGTTGTGACTGTGGGGTATTTTGAGCATATGTATTAGTACACCATTTCTGACATGCAAGTAGTGCATACTTTAAGTAATTGACAGTTACCATTACATGGGATTCCACATCTTTCTGCCTACTGTTAGTACATTTCACAGGGAGTCAGTGGGGCACAGTTAACATTTGTTTGCAAATCAGGAACATCCCTGTAAATCAGTCACAGTTGCGAGGTCTGGCCTCTTACCTATTCAAATATGGCGGTGTTTATCCTGCTCTGATAGTATGTTTGGTTTGCAAGGTGCTACTGTCACATTCTTACCTACTAGCATGGCTGTTTCTCTTCTCACATTAATGTAATGCAAATCCACAAGAATTGCCAGTAAAGATACAAGAAAAGATTTGTGTAATAGCCTTCCTATATTCCCTTTACATTCAGTCCTACTATTTCATGATATATTGCTTTCAGCACAAAGTTCTTGTATATCAGTCATGGCTTAGTGGTAAGTCATGTAGGCTAGTTTTTCCAAGGTCTTGGGTTCGAGACTGACGTAGGAATTTTATTTTGCTGCTGAGCAGACTACAGGCCTTGTCATTCAGAGTGACTAAGGCACTTTTAAGCAGTTGTAAGCGGGTTAGCGCAGGTTTGCGCGGTGCTCACGCATGTGCACTGTCGCTTACCTTCACACACACACGCTTAGCTAAGTGCACACAAGTGCACACCCGCTTACAACTGCTTAAAAGTGCTTACTCTTGCGCATACCTGTGCTAATTTCTTTGAAAGAAAATAAAATGGGGAGATAGGAATGTGGTGAAAAGGGGGGTAATAAAGAGGGTAGGACAGTAGGAAAACAAGCTCGGGATTTGCAGGAAGGTTGTAGGAAAGGCCCATAGCTGCCCATTTCTTTATCAGCAACAGCTGTGCATATGTGTGTAATTTGGTATGAAATTTGAAACCTTCCACCCCTGAGAGAGGGGTGAGGACAACAAAATATGTTGTACAGCCAATTGTTATTACCAGTTCACATGTCCAGCAGACATGTCTGCAAAATGGGCAGCTATGTATGGGGCGTAATTTTTTTGCGGGAACAGAGTGCCCTTTTTTTTTTTTTTCAGGTGAGAGTGGAATGTGAGGTACAGGAAGTAGGTATATTTGGGGAGGTAGGTAGGGGAGGTTAACAGACAAGACAAACAAGACGCATACAGGGGTGGAGTATGACACATGTGGGGGGGAAACACAATTGACGGGGATGGATGTTGGGATATCGCGAGCCCATGAGCCCACAGATGGCAACAGTGGAACTGAGATCCCCACCCATGGGCAGTTGCCACTGAGCCTTCACTGCCCAGGACGGGGCTTTGCTGGGGGCTGTATAGGACGGGCAGCAGGCACACCCGTGAGTTGTGCCACCTGTGCCTCAATCTGGCGTAGGGGTTCAAGCACAGAATGCCTGATCTCGCTACGCACCACAGACCGGACACTTTGGAGGGTGAGTGGACGGTCTCCTCCGGCCATGCTTGCAGAGGGGGGATGAGCCCCATCCCCTGCAGCGCTTCCACCCGAAGGTGGCACAGGGCCACCGGAAGAGGTTCCGGCCTGGGCACTAGTGCCAGGTGCACTCGCCAGCTGAGGTGGGAGAGGTGGGTCCGCTGGAACCCGCCTTCCCTATTGTCCTATGTTTAGCAATATTTTATGACATTTTGGGTTAGTAACAAACAATACCATTCAAAATTAGTTGTAACAGCATGCATCAGTATTCCCATTAACCAAACACCCATGAATTCCAAACATTGAACAGCAAGCATAACACATGCATATTTTGAACAACAGTACGCAATCCAACAGCATGCAGGGTTGATTGATGGCAACAGGCTATCAGGTTTGGATATGTGAACATGGCACATGCATCAACATACGTACAAATATGTATGAACCAACAGGACAAATGCCCATAGGAATTAATTGTGATTACACATACCCAGTTTGTTGTGGAATGGCATTATTTGTGAATATAGGGTAGGGTGAAGAAATATTTCATTAGCAACTTCAACTACCTATACATATGCTGTACATTTCTAGTAGCTGCAGATATATATACCCTACAGGTCTTAGTACAGTTTCCTATATGTAACCTTAGGAATGTTGGTGATGGGACTGTTACTGCTACATTAATATACATTGCATTTCTATTCATACACGTTCATATCTGGCTGTGTTCAGGTACAGCATCCTGCTACATTTGATTTATATGGCTCTAGACAACTGTGGATGTTCATTATTTCATACAACCATACTATCTCCACATTGCAAGGGTACAGCAACATATCCAAATTGTGGGACAGACACATTCCAGCTTCAGTACTTTATTACAAACATTTCACTGTTTGGTTGTGGCTGTCTCATTCATTTCATTATGTACTGACTGCAGTATACTTTATTCTAGAGTTATTACAGCTTTCTTGGTGGATTCATACCTCTTTCTCACACTCTCACTTGTTTTATTTTTACAATTCAAGATGGTACTTAATTCTAGGCATTATTAGCATGTCTTACTTGGTTACAACAATCCTTTCCAACAGACTCACTTGTTTCATATGGCAGATTTTAAAAGGGGATGTATTTGACACATGTCTATTGTCTTTAGCTTGTTTACCACTAATTTTCAGGCTGCAGCAGGTTATCTGATATTACAATACAGGTGGAAAATCTCTATTTCAGACTTGTTTAATTTTTATTTCTGGATTACAGGCTGCAACACTTATCTAATCATACAGTACTAGCAGAATCTTTCTTCTAGTGTTATTTGAACTTTATTAATATGTAACTACACTGAACTCTTTTACAAGCTGTCTCACTTATATTGTATAACAATTACAGAAAAATAATTACTAACCAGCCTGGTGGTGCAACCGCACCAGCCTATCACCATAGGCTCGCAGATTCGTGGAACGCACACCTGCAGCTGTAATATAAATGAAGTAATATTGGGACATACATCTCCATAATATCAGCTAGGATAATTTCTTACATACATAATTACATGGATACTTACTCAGTAGTGGGGCATTGGGCATTTGCCGGGCCTCCTGGACCCAACGGTTCAGTTGGTCCTGCTTTCGTCTCTTCAGGTCTGCATGGTGGTGATGGACCTGTTTACCAGTCCTTGGTATGCCTGTGGCACTGGTGAGATCATGTGCCAACCAGTTCCATGCCTCTGCCTTATACGCACCCCACAGAACCTGGCCCTGCATGAATTGAGCCTCATGATCGTGGACTAGGAGCCAAACCATATATTTGGCCTCCTCAACACCCCACCTCTGTGCTCAGAAGCGACTGCCCTCTCCTACACCTGCCATCCTGACTGCAAATAGGTTCCACAATCAGTTATGCTGTGTATTCCCGCCTATGGGGCTTATATATGCCGTTTTTCCCGCACTTATCTGTGAGTGGCCATTTTGGATATGTATCAGCTTAAAAAAAACTGCTTTGTCATGCTTCTATTTCCATTCATTCCTATATATATGTTAACACTGCATTCTTCAGTACAACTGTCATGGCTTAGTGGTTCAGTACTTTGACTATGATGCACAGTATCCTGGGTTCGAGCCTGGGCATTGCTTTTTTTTATTTTACTACTGTCTAGACAGGCTAGGGGGTGTGTCTGTGTAAAGGCGGCTTTGATACAGCTTGCTCAATGTTGCCCGCCAGTAAGCCAGTTGGTGCTCTGCGCAGCTCCGCGCAAATGGGTTACGCTGGTTTACGCGTCATTTGGCTATGAGCACGCATATTATGCTGTGTGAGGCATTGCTCAGCTATGGGCACACAGTTTCAGCGTGTTAAAGTGCTGCTCAACTCCGGGCACTCATATTACACCTGTTAAACCACTGCCCACCTGCAGGCAGTCATACTCAGCTTGTTATAGCGCTGCTCAGCTATGGACACTAATAATTTTTTTTTTTTTATTGTGTCAGATTTCTTCAAAAATACATGGCCCATTTCATTACATTTTACTTAAATTATAGTTTTATATATATATATATATATATATATATATATATATATATATATATATATATATATACACATACATGTCAGGGGATTGTTTTGTGCTTATTTCACTAAAAATAGAAAATGATGTTGTTGGGGCTCGAACCGTGACTGCCTCCTCTGTGGCCGGCGTCTCTACCGCTATGCTATTGCTACTTGGCTTAATTTGCATATTTATATCTTATATGCTTTTTCAATGACTGCTAACTGTGGCTGAGCGAAGGGCACACCCGCACAAACGAGCGCAATTACGGGCAAATATTTTTGAATTTATAAAAAAAAATTAAACTGTTGATTTTTATGTTTTACATTACAGTTGGGTTTTTAGTCTGTGGGGGCATGTGTGCATTGTGTTTCTTGACATTTCCGCGGACTCGCTCATGGGAGTTTCCTTTCGGGACTGTGAATCTTCTGGGGGCATGTCCCTTTGCAGGACTCGCTGTGCGGACAAGCCCCCTACTTTCCTACATGGACCATGTTAGCCTTGGGTGTGATTCAGCATGCCCTCATGAATATGCATGGCATGCTGACATCACACCGTTTAACTGCAGCCTCCGTGTAAGACTTGTTAACTTTTACACGGAGGTTTCGTGAATCCTGCCCTATATGTTTTACCTCTAATTTCAAAGTGATCACAGCATATAATGTTGGACAGTGGGAACAAATTCCACACTTAATGGTGCCACATTTAGAATTATTGATAGGCTTCACCTTGGACTCAAGATCATTTTTAAAAGCTTTGTCTTTTCTATAGACAAATTTAGGTTTCCTGCCTAATCTCTCAGCATATTCTGAATCAGCAAAAATATATTCCAATATTTAAATAGACAACCTACCATGGCCCTGCTATCTAAAGAGTAAGTGGAAATAAATAATTTTGTGGAATTATCCATTGGTTCAGTAGGTTATAACATATAACTTTCCATCACAGGTGAATTATTTGATAGCAGAGGAACATTGAATCCTGACTCTCTCTTTTAGGAATAGCCTCATATGTTATACTGATCGCAAACTCCAAGGGGTGTCCTCTCTTCAAAAACATATCCTTTAACAGGTCACACTCATTTATAAATATATCAAAATCTGAAATCATTCTGGCTAACTTCGCATACTGTCCTTTAACTAAAGACTTTTTTTAAGTAATGGATGCCAGTTGAAAACTGAAGATATGAGATGGAAAATGTAGGTTTACAAAATATAGTGGCATTATATTTATTATTAGTTAAATCTTTGTCAACTTCAGTATCCAAAAAGGCAATTCTATTACTATCAAAATTCAAGGAAGATGTAAAAATGATGTAGTATTATTAATGTATTCTAAAAATTCATGTAGTTTTTCCACAAGATCTTTCCACAATATAAAGACATCATCCAAAAAAATGGGTATACATTTGCCAGCTAGACTCATACTGACTGCCACAGACAAAGCAATCTTCCCATTCAACCATAACATAGTTGGCAAACACAGGGGCACAAACTGCCCCCATGACTACCCCATTACTTGTCTAAAATACTGGTCTTCGACATACATAAAGTTATTCTTAATTACATTATCCATTAAATCCACCATCAAGTTAACCCTATCATTACTATAATCTGTCCTTTTGAGCATCTGCTGCTCAAACTATTCTAAACCTAATTCATGAGGAATTACCAAAAACAAATTGTGAACATCAATCATCACAAATACCTGGCATAAAGCATACATTGTTTAATAACTTAAGAAAATGCCAAGAATTCTTGCAAATTTGAGCTATTTCCACAAGGCCAAAATTTAGGTTAAAATCCAAAAATTTAGCTATAAAATATGTCTTACAGAGGGTTGCATCTACTATGAGATGGAATGGTGGTTCAGCTAAATCTTTATGTAGCATTAGTATTCTAAAAATATTAGCTATAGCTGTGTTATCATTATGTAAAAAATTGTACTCACCCTCGGATATCTGCCGCTGTATTAACATGCCATTCAAAAATAAATCAATTTTAGAATATACCATATAAATTTTATTGCATGATACTTGCTCATATGTGTCTTCCAAAAGTAAAGTGTTCATAAAATTCAAGTAATCTACCCGGTCCATTATAACAAGTCCCCCCCCCCTTTGTCAGGTTTCATAAAACATATATTGAAATAATGTTTAAGTTCACAAAACAATTCTCTTTCAGTTTCAGTTAATTACTACAAAACTGTATACAAGGATGACTTAGAACATTTCTAAAATCATGCTCACAGGCTTTTTCAAACAGAGCAATAATTGGATTTAAAGAAGGATTAAAAAGGCTTGATCTATTTAAATTGCTTAAAGTACATGTTCTATTACAACTACCAAACCAAAGAACTAAGTTATGTTTGCAAATATATAGCTTCAAGTCTATTATAGAATTAGCTGTATTAGCTCTTCTTGTAGGTACAAATGTCAACTCCTTGGAAAGCAGTTCAGCATAAGAGCTATTTAGGGGCTTAGAGGAATAACTATAAACCATAAAATTACCATTGAAGTTTGAGATAATTTTAACAGTTTCCACTGCCAGTGTTGCAGAATGACTACTGACCATTATGTTCTCTTGCAGTTGCTCCAGATGTTTTTCTTGGTCTGGCCCCTTGCTGAAGGTATAAGTCATTGTTCTCCATCTGCTTCCATGAATTCTTCCTCTGTTTGTTGTTCCAGGTAAGTTCTGACCTCTGTACAGTTTCATGCTCTAAAGGGGGCAGCCCCATTTCCTCCTCATTGTTATACTCATTGGGCGCCATCTGTAGGTGTGCCTTGGAATGATCATACTGATTGGCTAAGATGTCCCGGAAGCTAGGAGGATTAGGGTAGACTTTCTTTTTTGCATAATCATCCACATCTTTCTTAATTTTCTTCATTTTACATTGTAAGATTTTCTAACAGGTGTTATTGATCTTTGCAAACATGTTGGAATAATTGGTAGCATAATAATCAAAATTGAAGTCTTCACAGACCACTTTATTAAGTGAATCAAGTTGATGGGATAGACAGTCAATCTCCAGGTTATTGTATTTAACCATAATTTTCATGACCTCACATCCAGCCCTATCAAAAGCTGAATACAGGTCACATAACATGTCCGGATTATTCCCCACATTATTAGGAAACTGCCAAAGTCTTAGTCCTTTTGGGACTTGGTTTAACTCAGTGCTGTAGTGTAAACAGTCATTTTCTAGCTGTAGTTTCTTGTATGGCAGCAACAATTTCTCAAAAATACTTAGAGATTCCCCCAGTAAATGATGTTAGCCTCCCAGTAACATAGAGCAGGGATTCTCAGTAGCAAAATTGAAATGGTTTAATTTACAGTTCGTAAATTCAAACACTGGAGAGTTCAAAATGTGGTCCCGACCTGAAAACCCTGTTTGCTGAGTGAGAGGCAAATCAAGGCTGTTATTCACAGTACACTCACCACTTCTTTAATGTCCAGGCAGGTTATTGGATAACAAAGAAACTGCTGGATAACCTGCTGCAAAATTAGGGTTATTTCTCCCACGACATTAAGTATCTCTCCATTGAACTCTCCACACTCCATTCTGCCTGCTCCAGAAGACATAAAATGAACTCAGTAACACAATTTATTTTACATTTGTTGACCGGGCTAGTCTAGCTGGATACATGTCCTTTTTCAGTAGAGGCCCGGGGATACCAAGGATAAATGACAAACTAGTAACAGGGTAGTTCCAAAAGGCAACAATGGACTGTAGAAAGATACCAGTTGTACATATCACTCAGCAATTCACTTTATTAAATCTAGTTAAGCGCCTTCTTCCCTTTAATTTTGGAACTTCATCAGAACTATTTACAATAGTAAGAACCACATTTAAATAAAAAAGAAACCAGCATTACATGACAAATTACAACCAATGGGCATCATCAACCAGTTTAAAATAATAAAATGCTGTAAACCATAAAAACAATACTTACGAAACTTTAAAATGTTTAAGTTTTAAAATAGGATTGATGGTGCAAGCACCATTCAAACCTGGATGCCTTGTGGCATTTAATATAAGTTGCCATTTCAACTCACAAGCTTTAAATGGCTGTCCATAATCCAATCCTGTGGATCCTGTTTGACTTACTCAGTGATAATAAAAAACAAATTTATAAGATTCATAATCAGCAATATGCTTATATAGAGCATTTATGTTTTTACTTTTTCTAATGTCCAACAAATATTCATAAATTCAGTCTTTGAATTTTCCTGACATCTTACCTACAGAATATGCTGAAAATACAAAACATTGAGCTAGGTAAACAACATTTTTAGAACAGCAATTATAATATCCATTGACATTGTATGTTTCACCTCTAATTTCAAAGTGATCACAGCATATAATGTTGGAACAGTGGGAAGAAAATCCACACTTAATGGAGTCACGTTTGGAATTATTGATAGGCTTCACCCGGGACTCAAGATAGTTTTTAAAAGTTTTGTCTCTTCTTCTGAATCAGCAAAAAACATATTCCAGTTTTTAAACAGACAACCTACCATGGCCCTGCTATCTAAAGAGTAAGTGGAAATAAACATTTTGAGTAATTATCCATTGGTTCATTACGTTGTAACATATAACTTTCCACCATAGATGAATTATCTGATAACAGAGGAACACAGAATCCTGACACTGTTTTAGCAATAACATCTTCCTTTATATTGATCACAAACGCCAAGGGGCATCCTCTCTTCAAAAACATATCCTTTACCAGGTCACACTCATGTATAAATATATCAAAATCTGAAATCATTCTGGCTAACCTCACATACTGGCCTTTAACTACAGACATTTTTTGAAATAATGGATACCAGCTTAAAAAATGAAGATATGAGTTGGAAAATGTAGGTTTATGAAATAGAGTGGAACAATATTATAAGTTAAATCTTTCTCGACTTCAGTATCCAAAAAGGCAATTCTATTACTATCAAAATTAAAGGAAAAATGCAAAAATTATGTAGTATTATTAATGTATTCTAAAAATTCATGTAGTTTTTCCACAAGATCTTTCCACAGTATAAAGACATCATCCAAAAATGTGTATACATTAGCCAGCTAGACTTGTACTGACTCCCGAAGACAAAGCGATCTTCCCATTCAGCCATAACATAGTTGGCAAACATGGGGGCACAAGCTGTCCCCATGGCTACCCCCATTACTTCTCTAAAATACTGGGCTTTGAAATACATAAAATTATTAAGTACAATGTCCATTACATCCACCATCAAATTGACCCTTTCATTATTAAAATCTCAGGAAATTAAGGCAGGCATCACTTGCCTCTGGGAAGTTCCCTGGTTTAGATCGTCTTACTTCAGATTTTTCAGAGTATTGTGAAGATTTGCTAGAGCCCTTAATAGCATGTAAGTCTATTTTTTTTCCTAAACCAGGTAAGAATTTGCTAAATCCCCTCCAATTATAGACGTACTTCCCTACTCCCACTGGACATTAAAGTTATGCTAAAATTTTGGTATTAAGACTGGAATTATTCCAACCACAATTCATACCAATGAATCATCAGAGTTTATCAAAGGCAGGGCAGTTGGTGCGAATATAATTTG
The DNA here is from genome assembly GCF_019279795.1 of Protopterus annectens. Taxonomy (NCBI): domain Eukaryota; kingdom Metazoa; phylum Chordata; order Ceratodontiformes; family Protopteridae; genus Protopterus; species Protopterus annectens. The sequence goes on from NC_056733.1 coordinate 518,788,443, forward strand.
TCTTTAATTAAATCTTCAAACACAAGAACATACACTTAGGCACTCATCAGCAGCATGGTTAACTGATTTTCAAAAAGCTTTTGATGTGCTCCATTGGAATTTAGTCTCGGTTCTTTTAAAGGTCATGGGCTTTCCAACACATTCCATTCATCAATGCCAACATGTAAATGGTAATTCTTTCATATGTATTAATACAAATGGAATAGTTTCAGGGAAAATTCAGCTAACTAGGAGTACTTGTCAGGGCTGCCCCTTTTCCCCACACTTATTCATTCTGACTGTCTATGCATTAGATGTGGTGCTTAAGAATACTCATAGGAAAGATGCAAAAGGGATAGGTAGTGACAATATGATTATTTCTTCTTGGTTGGTCAATGATTGCTTCATTTGGTTAACTAGCCCATTCTACAATGTTCCATGTATCACTGCTACTCCAAAGGAATTCTCAGTGGTGTCAGGTATCAGTTTAAATAAAAAAAACTTTCCCTTAATGCAACAGACTAATGTAAGTCTCTCTGCATCATCTGTTCTCCCTTTAAAGATAGTTACATACAGAGTTTATTTGGGAATAGTCAGGTATATGGATCCCAAACTCACCCATCAAACTAATATCAATTGTATATCAGATAGTATTTCTGGATAGACCAATTTCTGGAAAAACTTGACTCTCCCATTCTTAAGCAGATTTCAAATTGTTAAAATGATGCTTCAGCCTAAAATTCTGTTTGTTATACAACATCTACTGCATTTAGTGAAAAAAGACATACTAGTCAAATGGCAAAAGCAGTTATTTAATTTTCTGCGGCACTCACAAAAACCTTGCATTATTAGAAATATTGTATGCACTGGCTGCACCAGTGGGAATGGGCTTTCCTAATATTCTAATGTGTGTCAAACCTTTTATGGGATGGCAGTATGCCAGGGCAAGACTATAGATTAAACCTTTTTGGTTTCAGGCTGAATTCTGTACTATCATCAGTGCAAGACCACATCATGTTCCTAACCAATCCACCAAAGCATGGAACCCACATGGGCTAGAGTTAAGGTCTGAATGCATGTTAAGGCAACACAAGTCAGGTGGAAAGAAGACACACACTTCCATGCACTTGGCTTGTTTATGGCAGAACTTGTTCATCAATATTAATGCAAAACCATTCAGCTGGCTCAGTTGAATCGCTCAGGGTTTCTACTTTGTAATGGATGTGTGGGACAAAATGAGGAGGAACAATGAAGGTGAAGTAAGGCTGTCAGGGTATACACTGGTAGCAAATATTTCAACTGCAGGTTTGTTTCAAGAAGCTAGATTTCTGAAATCACCCTGTAATGGTTATACAATCAAGTACACGTTAAGGAATAACACAGATATGTCACAACTTCCAAGATGGCTGCACATTGAGTAACAGCTTAATTCTAGCTCTCCCAGTGTAAAAACAGAAACTTAGCTGACAAAACCTGTGGATCTATACTTCTGAGTAAATTTCAGTAACTGGCTAGAAAGTGCACTGCCTGGATGCCAGGAAAAAAGAAATACAGAGGACCTGTAGGAAAATCAGCTAGAAAAGGTAAAGAAAAAATACTGACTAGGAATAGTACTGCAGCTGTTCAGCAAAAAGCAGTGCAATCTTCAAATATGACTTCCAGTATCCTAGAGAAAAGACAGCTGCACACAGACCTGATTAAAATAAAGGAAACACTGATGGAGTATCTCAACTCAAACAATAAAAGGCTGGAAAAAAATAGAAGACGCTTTAAACAGATATTAAAATGAGGTGATAAAACTGCAACACTCAGAGGATGAAATGAAGAAAGGCCTGGCTGAATATGAGACTGAACAAGAAGAGATGTTTCAAAAAATAATAGAATTAGAGGACAGAGTACAGGGTCTATATTAAATCACCGAATGCTTAAAAAAGCGAACAGTGATTGATCAACCTTATGTAAGAGAAAGCTTACAATGTCGAAGTGTCAGAACAGGGATTTTTTTCCAAGGGAAAAAAATCACTGTTCCAACAAAAAATAAATAAAAATGAATTTCAAACATTACATTAAGTAGTGGGCTTCACCCCCCCCCCCACACCACCCTATTTAAATATACCAACTCCGAGACCACACTGCAGTGCCAAAAATAGCAAAGTACTGAAGCAGCCAAGTTAATTCATTCCCAGGGAAAGAATTTGCTTAACAGTTGCTTTGATATTTTCTGTTTTCAGCCTTTTAAGTTCGACCAAGACGCATTATTTTGAATGTGTCTTCGGTCTTCTAATATAGACCCAGAGTACGTAGGGAAAACCTGAGATTTTCTGCTGTACCACAGAAGCTGGAAGGAGCAGACTGTATTAATTTTATGAAAGCACAGACAAGTAACTGGACTGGTATTCCACAACAGGAATTGTTAATTGAAAGGGCACATTGTGTGCATGCTTCAAACCTGGCTATGAGAAAGCATTCTAGACCTTTAATAGTAAAGATGCAATCTTACCAGCAGAAGGAATTAATTCTGACAAAACTATGGCAGAAGGACAAAGTACTAAAAGTGGGAGACAACAGAGTCTTTGTGGAGAATGACTGCTCATTGTACACCAGGCAGATGAGAAGTAAATTTATTCCATTTTTTAGCGAATGTTGAGAAGCAGAAGTGAAATTCAAACTGCTGTGCCCAGCTATTTTCAAAATATTTTTCCTTGGAGGGACAAAATCATTTTTGATGAAGTATATGCTAAGGAGGAAATACAAAGGTTTCACCAACAAAAAGTGAGCTGTGAAACAGGAGATTGTGCTTCTTGTTCTTCTGGTAACAAAGAACACAGAGAGATTGAGCCAGTGAAACATTAACATTTTCCAGTGTTTTAATGGTAAATGCCTGAGAGAAGGAAAAAACACAAAAGTCGACTAGAAGAATTGAGAGTACATTGGAAATGAATCAGAGACAGAATTTGGGAGATGGCGATGAACAGGAATAAAACTAGTAAGTTTGAAACTGACAAATGTGGGATTACAAAGCAATAATTATATTTGTGAAGCATGACAAAACAAGCAAATCTTGAAATATTAGACTTTTCTGGACTTTGTTAAACTTATAGGAGACTCTAAAGCATATGCCCTACTTCATGTCATTAATGTTCAGAAAAATGCTTAGGAGAGGGGAAGAGGAGGGAGAAAGTTAACTATAAGTAAAACATTTTTTTCTTAATGGTACTATTTTAATATTGCATGATTTTCTTAGCATTCTATAAAGTAAAGTTTTCTAAGTTATTTTTAAGTGTAAAGGGGATACTAATGTAAATAGGTGCTCCTGTTTTTTTTTCTTTCTCCTTGTTCAGTTTTGCAGAAATGTGGGCACTGCAATGTAAAAAGAAAAAGAAGTAGAAAAATCTGGTTAAAAGAGCATGGCAAAAGAAAAAATAGTGTGCTTTTTCTCATTCTTCCATAGTGGAATGATTGGATTAAGGCCCTTAGCTTGATCTAGTAATAAGTTTTAAGAAAAAACAAGTAAATGAAAAAAAAATATTGAATATTATAAGGCTTCTTTTCTAGTAAATAAATGTATGCTTAACAATGTCTCTAGGAGACAATCTGATAATGAGAAATGGCTAGGAGATAATGTTCTCTGAAAGCATTCAGGTGTTTTCCACTTGAGAGAGCTATAAAGATAAGACAAAGCCAGACAGCACTTAGTTGAAGCACAGGCTGCACTATGCATCTTAGCATGGATAACCTTTCTTTCAGGTTATTTCAAGTCTGTGAGTGTGGCTGTCAGTTTAGAACATTTGTTTCTATTAGGAGGGTAAAACTTCAATATTTGAAGATGTAAATAGTTGTGTGTGTTAGTATTAAGTTAATAGACTTTAGGGGTATTTGAGTGTGCTTGTTTGTTTTTTGATGGCTTTCAATAAAACATAAAGTTTTGTAAAATGTGACATAGGCTCAAATAGATATGATAAGAAAAAAACACCTGTATAAAAGATCAACCTGCCAAACAGGGTATGCATGTAAAACAAAAGCTGGAACTAGACATTTAACAAAAAAGCTGGTATACCTAAAAAGTAGGAATAATAACTTTTTAAAGACAGTGATACTTACTGTAATGTCTTTAACTGCCAGTGGCCTCACAGATAAATAAACTTCAGAATGATAAATAGAAAATAAGGGATTACCTTAACATGCATGAGTTTAGAAAGATTGCTGTTAAGCAGCTGTTTTTTTATAATAACTCTAGAGCACAAAAAAATTAGCAGAATGACTCAGGCAACAGAAAGTAGAAAGCAGAAAAAGCTGTCACCAGTCTTAAGGAGCCTATAACAAGGAAGATAACAAGAGATCCTAGGGAAGTTATATGAAAGTCTATATAAAGCAGAGAAATATGGAAATCAAGAAAATGTACAAATGGAAATGTTTATGGAAGAATTAAATATGCCAAGGTTAGAGGTAGATGAGGCTCAATTACTAACAGTTAAGATAGAAGGGGATGAGATAAAAATGGTGATGTATAATCAGTCTACAGGAAAATCCCCAAGAACAGATGGTGGCAACTAGGAGGGAAAAATGATAAGGATATGGAAGGTTTTGTTTAACAATATTTTAAAAGGAGAAGAAGTACCAACATTCTGGAAGAAATTGGTGGTAGCTGTAATACCTAAAGAGGTTAAAGATCCATCAGTCTGTAATGGCTTAAAATGGTAAAAGGGGTGCCAAAATTGATAGATATGGATCAATGTGATTTTGTGGAGGGAAGACAAACATTTGACAACATTAACAAAACATTGATGATTCAGAGGGAAGCAGAATTTAAGAAAATGCCACTGTTGTTGGTGGGTCTTGATCCAGAAAAAACATTTGACAAAGTAATCTGGGACTTTATGAGCAGGGCAATGGAAGAATTTACATTCTATGATAAAATTATAAGATTGATTAAGAGGATATATGAGGGGTCAAAGTCAAAAGGGTCTATATTAAATAAACGAACACTTAAAATGTTGAGTACAACATACTCGAACACTTTTAAGCGAACGTTTACGTAATCGACAGCTGTAAATATCGTAAATAGGAGTTTCGAAATGTTTTGTTTGGCCAGCACTAAAATACGTCACGTATCACGTCATGTAAACTACTTCAACCAAGAATTCCATAAATAAAACTAAACACCAAAGTCTAACCATGAAACTATCGCAATACACTACCTTACATGCTAACTGCAAAAACGAAACACAAGTAAACATAACACAACGATCACTACAACACAGATATACATAACTAGCACTGCTGCTTCCGAAGGACGTGCAGTAACACAAAAGGAATTAAATACTGAACTACGTATTAAATGAACAGGTTATTACCATGTTTCAAAAGAGGTACAAAAGTACATTGCTTGCTGTAAATTGAAGGTAAGTGCCCGAATATGTTGAGTGCATCGCGTACATATTCATGTTTATATTGCTTTCATTTAGTGTAGCATCCGACAGCACATGGGAGGAGGAGTTGGCCAAACAAAACTTTTCTACATTCTGAATTACGACATTTCGAGCTATCGATTAAATAAACATTCGCTTAAAAGTGTTCGAGTATGTCGTACTCGACATTTTAAGCATTTGTTTATTTAATATAGACCCAGTCAAAAGTGGGTGGGCTCTTCTCTGATAATTTCTGCTTGAGCAGAGGAACCAGGCAGGGGTGTCCTCTTTTTCCTTTGTTATTTGCATTATATTTAGAACCATTGGCAAAGAAAATAAGGGACTGGGAAATTCAGGGATATGATTAGTATGGTAGTCAAGAAAAGCTGGAGCTATTTGCTTATGATCATAGCAGGTTACTAGGCTATTGATCCAGAGGTCATTTCAAGACTAGTAATTTCATCCCAATGTTATACCATAGATACTCTAGTCAATACCCAGGATTGTATTTAGCAATGACTGCCTATGTCAAGGAGGGATGTGGGCTTTATCCTCAGCAAGAATTTATAGTGCCTCATCCACTCATCCATAATACTATTTTATACCTGATAAAACCAGAAAAGGACATTACAGTGTTGTGGAACATTTTGAAACAGTTTAAAGTCTTTTCAGGATACAAAATTAATTAAACTTAAACAAAGGCAGTAGCGGTAAATTATGTACCCACACATTAATTGGTTCAGCGATAGCCATATCTATGGGGAAATTATAAAATGAAGTATTTAGGAGTATGGATCAAAAATTACTCCAGAGTGGCAGCTAAGGATATGTGGGAAGAGTCCAAACAAAAGACAATACAAAAACTGAGAAATTGGAAGCTCTGTTATATGGATTTAGATAGTAAGATACAAGCAGTTAAAATGATTTTAGTCCTTTTAGTCCTATACACAGGTCAGGCATATTTTTATCAACCAGAGTGGAAGTTGTGGATAGCAATTAATAAAGAGTTGAAGGGCTTTATCTGGGATGGGAAGACTGCAAGAGTCAAGTGGGATAAGCTGATTTTTCCAATAGAACAAGGGGGGTGTAGATTACCTTATTTGAAGGGGTATTTCAGAGCTACACAGTTAAGGCTCATATATATATACCTATATATATATATATATATATATATATATAGAGAGAGAGAGAGAGAGAGAGAGAACACAACCAGAAACCTATAATTCAAAATGGAAAGGGATGACGATGATGAAGCAGGATGGAAGCTCAAGAAACAAGGACAGACTGGTATTTTGGATGCAGACTTTTAAGAAGAATAACAATAATCATACAGAATATTATATTCATAAAGTAGCTGAAAGCATTCTAAGAACTAAGCCAACACAGAAATGGAGAAAGGAGATTCTGCCAACAGGGATGACTGCAACTAGGGATACAGATAATAGGCAAGAGGGGGCTGGACTTTATTGGAGAAAACTGGAAAAGCAACCAAGGTAGAAGCAAATAACTAGAAAGTAAAGGTAATAGAATGGGAAGATGCCAATAATTTATTTAGACAGCAGGTTAGAGATTGGCTTCCCTATGAAGGATTGATATCAGAGTATAGCAAAGAGAAAGAAATGGGGGGTCCTAAATGAAAGACCAGCACTGGTAGAGTTTTTAGTAGAATCTAGAATAGAAGCTGCAGTTTAAAAGGAATAAATACTACAGCATACAGTATATTGCATGATAACTATAAGAATCAGTCAGAGGAGGTTAGAAAGAATTGGGAAGAGAGACTGAATAAGCAATTCACAAAGAAACAATGAGGATTATATGTTTGCCTCCCAAATATGCAAAAAAATCTAGAAGATTTGGAATTTTTGCTTGGAAATGTTTACATAGATATTTTAAACCCCAAGCAGACTCCAGAGAATTTTTCCTCAGGTAGACAGCAAATGTTGCAGGTGTGATGGGTAAGAAAGTGACAACTGAGAACATATTTTCTGTGAGTGTAATGACCTGGCAAACTTTAAAATTCCCTGCAGACTACTGTATCAGAGATACTGGGTGAGCAAATTGATGTAACTGGCAAAATGATCTTTCTGAGCTATGATACAGAATCAGAATTGCCTAGACATAGTAAGGCCTTGCTGAGTCTAATTATGGTGGCTGCCAAAAAAGCAATTACTAGAAAATGGAAATCAAAGTCTAAACCAGCTGTACTAGAAGTAGTGAATATAGTAACAGAGATAAAACAACTGGAATTGGGATCTTTAGAAAGGGCAGGGGCAAACTACATAGGAAAAATGGGAACTGTGGGAAAAATACATACTGGGGAGGAATGAGGTTTAAAAGAAGGCAGGATTTGAATGAGCTATGTAATGTTTGACTGGCAATGATTGGGTAGATTATAAGTGATGTATAATGTTCGCAACTAAAATTGTGTCAATGCGATCTGTGATGTAAAATACTTGCAGCTGGGACTGTGTCAATGTGGTTTGTTTTCATTTATATAAATGTATGCTTAACTAAGTCATAAGTGATAAATTACTAAAGATGCTTCTTGTTAAAAAAAAGATATGTCACAATCGTTGATAGCAGTACAAACTTTCAGCAAGCAGTGGAAGAAATCACAGAAGTCCTTTTCAGCTGAAGTACAGGCTAAGTGGGAAAAGATGTTAGGCTTTCATTTATCTGTGGAAGAGTGTGGAAATATTTTGTTTAATGCACAACATAAGTCCCTTCCCCCTTTTGTAATATTGTCTTTATTTAAATGTATACCCAAGTGACAGTATAGTCTCAAGGTATTGATACTAATTTTTAAGATAGGAGATTCATAGTGTTGGTAATGGTGATAAAAGGATGGTCTATAATTAAAGACATAATCTGGTCTACATGAATCCCTGTTCCTGGCAATACAGACATCAAATTTTAGCTACTGAAGCATACCTCTTTTGAGTACAATATGGTCAAAACTACTGCCGAATTACGTGTATTCTGGCTGCATTTCTGATAACAATATTTAGGTATTGCAAATCTATTGTTTTATTTATGTAAGAAAGTCACTGATAGAAATATTCCTCAAACATACAAAACTCTAACATTTTAAAGGTGAATACATATATTCAACATTCATTTAGTCCAGATCTCAATGACATGAAGTCCTGTGTTTTTTTTTTTTTTGTTTTGTTTTTTTACAGCTAGGTTATTTTCAGACTGATTTAGAAAAACATTGTAAAACATTTACAAATATTAAACAGTGGAAAGAAAAGTACAGGAAAATATAAAAAAAACATTAGTTTGTGACATCCATGTATATAAAGAATCTGCTAAAAGTACTTTCATCACCTATGCTCAACTTGTTGAAACACACAGTGCAGAATACTATCCAGTTTACATATAGGAATGCTAAATACTGGATGTACCATCACAATATAAGCAAAATATCAGTACAACCTTCTGTAAAATGATGCTTTCCTTGTTGAAAATGTCCCATATGCAATTACGTATGACCAAAACATTTACAGAATATGAAAAAATATTTTATAAATTGTCAGTTTGAAAAGTTGGTTTACATGGAAATTTATAACTGTAGTAGTTACTGCATGGAAAAGACTAACCATCAGTTTAGAAAAAGAATAGTAAATATTTGAGTGAAATAAAGCAATGATATAAAAATGAAAAAAGAGCGTAATGCTTTGCAGAAGCACTTAAAAGAAAAAAAAAACAGCCAAGCTCAGGCTGTACTTTAACATTTAGTTTTATTGATAATTTACTCAGTGGAGAAAAGAGATGAAAATTTAGATAACTTACTAAAAAGGAAAGGGAGGGTTATTGGACATGCATGTTAAAACCTTTAAAAAGGCCAGATCCAAATGAGGGTGTCTAATTTAAAGTCTAAGGAAAAAAAGAAACGATAGGAGGTAAATATTTGTTGTTCTTTGTCTCCATCTAGTGGACAAATGTGATGTTTATCTGTCTGTGTTACATACTGGCAGATTTTTGAAGGGGGTACTACTACAGACACCAGATTCTGCCTCATCCCATCACTCTTTCTGATGAGTTATTATGGCAGCTACCTATGTCCAGTACTTGCTGTCCTACCTAATGGAAGGTTAATTACCACTGTCATCCACAACTGACATCTCCTGTCATACCTAATGAGAGTATACAGTTACTTACGTCTGGCACATGGTATCTTACATATTGAAGGGGTATTAACATGAGGTAAGACAAGTGACATCATGCCAAATGGAGAAGCCAACCATACCCAGTGCAAGGTCACAGTGCCATAGGAAGGGTGGGTGAATGGGACATCTGCCCCAGGTATCACATTGTGGGAATACTGAATTTTTAGAAATTATGACAGCTTACAAGCTATTATTAGGAGACTACAGATTGTAAACTGTCAAACTGTTGTTTGTTAAAGATAGCTAAACTACATTTTTTTTAAAGTTTTACACTTACCTTTGAGGGAAAAAAAAGAGTTTGACAGGCAGTTTAGACAGACTGCAAACAAAAAAGTTAGTTTACAAGCAGTCACTAAGTGATGGTCTTCACTTGCCAAATGGGTGTATTACCCCCATAACAATTTCAGTATGATTTTAAGCAACCAGCTCAATGCAGACACCTGGAAAAGCTTCTATAAATATGCAAAAGCCACACACGTGCACTCCTCTGCAAGATTATGCTGGATATGCAGTCTTACAAAGTTTTGTAAGTAGTCTTTCTGACCACATTAGAATGCTGATAGGGTAAAGGTACACCACGACCAGCCATCAGTTCAGTAACGTAAACTATGTCTGCCTTAAATGATACCAAATGCTGTTCTGCTATTTTTATCTTTGTTTTGGCAAAACTGAAGCACCAGGAAAACACCAGTCTGGAACAGGAATGTGATATAAAAGAACTTGAGCAAGAGGGAGTGTATAAATATTTCGGAATTGATGAAGGATCAACAATAAAACATGAACAAATGCAAATAAAACTCAGTAAGGAATACTTTAGAAGACTTAAGTTAATCCTGAAAACAGTGTTGACATCTAGGAACAAAAGCCAAGCTATAAACCAATTTGCTCTTCCTGTCCTAACTTACAGTTTTAGAGTGATTGACTAGCCCCAAAACGTGTTGGATAGATTAGATAGGAAAACAAGAAGAATGCTTCATGCTCACCAAATGATTTATAAATATCAGCACATACCAAGATTATATATTCCCCATTCCAAAGGAGGGATGGGCCTACTTGAAACTGATTACATGTATAGATCGGCAAGGGTCTATGTTAAATGTTCAAACATCCAAAATGTCGAACATTACATGGTCGAGACCAAATGTTCAACATTTGGATGTTTGAACATAAAAAAAAAAAAAGAAAGAAAGAAAACACAGAAAAAAACACTTTTAACAGTGTAGGCAGGGGGGCAAGCCCCCCCCCCCCACTTAAATATACCAACTCCAAGACCGCACTTCAGTGCAGAAAAGGGAAATTCTCCCTATTTGCACCATACGGTGCCATTGAAAGTCTATCTTCGAGCACTCAAAATTTCGAACATTTGGTCTCGACCATGTAACGTTCCAAATTTTGAGCGTTTGAAGATTTGACAGGTACCCAATCTGCAACTGTGGGACTCTACACATATCTGCTGACCTCACAAGACCCAAAATGTAGTGAAAGTTTTGAAACATGAGGAGAATAAATCTAATATGACTTCTCTGCTTAATCTAACAGAAACATATCGGCATCAAGCAGGAATGGAAATCAAACTAGAAGTAGATAAAAATTAGGCAACAACTGAATGTGCCAAAAAACAAAAGAAAGAATATAAGTTAAAGGACCAGATGAGAAGGCAAGAAATGTGGAAAATGCATAAATATAGTTGCAGGTATAGAAAACTTCTGGAAAAACCTCATGTTGATCAGGAATGGTTAAGGAGAGGCAAATTCAAACCAAGAGATGAAAGGTTAATATTGGCAGCCCAAGATAGTGGAGTGTGTACACATGGGTTTACAAAGTCCAGTGAACATGTAGGAGAAACAGACAAATGTAGGTTTTGTAAAACAGAATTGGAAACAGTCGCACACCTCGTTCCTAGTTGTGACATACTAATGGCAGAAGGACGTCATACTGAAAGGCATAATAATGTGTCAAGATTGTTGCACTGGGGATTGTGCAAACACTATAGTACTGAAGCGGCTGAAAAGCACTGGAAACATGAGACACAAAGCATTACAGAAAATGATGAGGTCTACATCACATGGGATCACCCATTACCAACAGTTTAAACAATAGATGCTAGAAAACGAGATATAGTGGTCCATGAAAAGAAGACAAAAGTAGCACTGATCATTGAAATCACTACACATAGTGACTACAGTGTCTTGCATAGAGAGAGAGACACAAAGTCATAAACTATCAGGATTTGCAGACAGAAATGACAGCAATGTGGAAGAAAGATACCCGGGCAGTCCCAATAATAGTAGGAGCAATGGGTCTTATAAAAAAGAACCTACAATTGTATTTAGATAAGAATCGACAACCATATTTAGATATGTTACCAATACATGTAACTCCATACAAACTGCAGAAGGAGTCATTATTGGGCACATTGCGGGTGCTGTGAAGAGCACTTCTGGCTGACATCAAAGACTGAAACAATACTAATTTCATGAATGTTAATCATACTTTGACTTAGGAATGGGGTATTTTCATGTCAAGGTATTAGAAAACCAAAAGATTTGGAGAAATTAATAAAGGTACAACACCACCAACCATCAGTTCACTGATGTAAACTCTGGCTGCTTTAAGTGATACCAAATACTGTTCTACTATTTTTATCTTTGTTTTGGCATAGTCATGATTCTGCGAATAATAGCTGACATCTGAAAGGTGAATACAAAATGCAGAAATATTCTTACATCTTTCATCATTTAGGAAAAGAATGTCCATTTACTCATAGGTTCATCTGTGAGTACAAGGCTAACAACCACTAGGGCCTTTTTAAACCTAGCCATCCATCCCAAATATCTGACAACTTCTGGTATCCTTGATAAGTGTAAGCAGGGATTTGGGAGATGCAATTTTTACAAGCAGAGGCCTGGGAGATGCACCATTTACAGGCTACCTGTGACCATTAGAGACATAGTTGCCAAACCAGGGATGAATTTCCAGTTCCCCATCCAGTTGTCCAAGTTGCACTTAAGTTGGGTTAGGAAAGAACTCTGGTTCACAAGTATGGGGAAGTATGAGAGAAGGGGTAGTCTCTGGGATACATACCTGTCTTTCCAGCAGGTCCTATTTATATCACAGGCAAGGTTTAAGTCTTTAGAATAGGTAATTCTGCTACTGTTGGTTTTGCGGATATGCAAGAGGTCCATCAGAATGGAGTCTGACAATGCCTTGTATGCCAGACACAGTTCTCCCAACAGCCTATCTTCAACTCTAAAAACAGTTAATGGCTGCAGATAGAGTGTGCATGTCCTCATGCTCATGACCCCCAACTTTCCATAGTAGGTTTTCAACATTTTTAGTATATTTTAGTTTTCTTAGTTCCTTCCTTGCCTGGTAGCACAATACATTGATCCAGTCCTACTTACCACCCTGATATTCCTCTCCCACCTTGTCACCATGTATAACGTCCTCTGAGAAGAGACTGCATGGCTATTTTTCAGTACTCCATTACAGAAGTGTGACAGTGACCAAAGTACTAGCCAGTTAAAAAGGGACTTGTTTTTATTAAATGGGGTGCATTGCAGATACTCTAGTGCCCTTGTCACATTTTTGAAAGCAAGATCAAGAAGTAACTTAATGTTTCTACTTCCACTCTGTTCTTGCAGTTATCCTAAATATTCATCTTCCTCTATCATTACTCCAGGAAAGAAGAGATGAGATCCTCCTTTTTGGGCTAAACCTCCAGCACCTGCAATAATTTGTAAACAGGCATCACAGATTAAAGGCTCACTCCACTGCCAGAGCCTTGACGATAGGATTACTAGTTAAAAATAAAAAGATTAACCAGTTCAGAAAAGGAGAGAACATACCGCATACAACAAAGTAAGAAGTCTGAATTTGGATGGCTATCCAGTGTGATATTCAGGACAATGGTCTGCTGAAGCAAAGGCAATGCAACAGTTGAAACTGTGCGTAGTACATGTATGGGAAATTTATGCTGAGGGAAGAACAGGAAATCCTTGAGTGGTTGCAGAAGAACAGGCAACCACATATGGTAAAATGATGATGTCTAACTCAGAAATAATAACAGAAAGTGGAGAAATGACAGAAAAAAAATAATCATGATGACACACCTTTAATTTTCCAGCAGTGAATTGGCGGTTGCTTATGTATGGGGGAAGGAAGAAATGCACATGAAGACGGTCATATATTAGTCTGACTTGTCCGGGGGAAGGAAGAAATGCACATGAAGATGGTCTGACTTCTGCACACAGAAAGAACGCCAAAACAAAATAGGAACATTATTGTAGTCCTCACAAATGTTAGTGGAGTAAAAGGATGTCAGTGATCATGCCACACTGTGGATCACCATTTCTGAGCTACTGCTAGGAATGCCATAATAAAAGAGGAGAATGCTAATATCTGGTGAAATAACAGTCCAGCATAGTTTTTACCCTGGGGTTTTACCACTTTTGCCCCATTTGGGAGACCATGGAGTTTCTTATATTAAGTGTGTGTGCAGGGGGGTGGGGGAGTCAGATTCCAAACCACTAAAAATTTTCAAAAAAAGTTTCTTGAAGGGTGCTTACAATAAGTAGTAGCAAACATTCACACCTGAGGTGAATTTCTTGGCATCTGTGTCACATACATATAATAAGCTGGTTATGATCAGAGACCTGATCACAATCCTGTATATTATACATACATATATCTGTGGCTGTGTGATTCAGTTCAGCTAGATAATCATTCTGTAAGAAAGCCATTTAAAATAAGTAATAATAAACCATGATAAACTTGCCACATTTAAAAAAATGAAATTCAAGTACATCTCATTGCACAAAATAAATAAATTGATCTAACAAATGTATGTCATGGCATATGTGGTATAATGATAATACAAAAAAAGTGTTCTAGACAGTTAAGTGTGTCTTACCTGCCGCAATGAGTTTGGGGTGGAAAAGGTATGCATTTTCTTCTAGACAATCACAGACAATATAATCAGTCTTTGGATTTACCTATCAAAAATAAAATGACAAAGAAAATATTTGCAATAACAGAAACTCATATATCTGTATATACATATACACACAGACACATATTTACATATATATGTATATATATATATATATATATATATATATATATATACACACACACACACACACGCACACACATATATATATATATATATATATATATATATATATATATATATATATATATATGTGTGTGTGTGTGTATGTGTGTATGTGGATCCCTATCAGATGATTGAAGTTTCAAAACTTCTAACTTCATATGGTTGGGACCATATCATTGAAGTTTTAAATGGTAATCATGGTACTGTGTGGATCGGGAAATTTACCCTTTTCCTCCCTGTAGTGTGATCTCGGGGTTGGTATATTTAATTTTCAGGAGGTGTGGGGGTGCAGGGGGGCTTGCCCCCCTCTGAAAAAACATAAAAAAAAAGAAACATTTTGTTTTTATTTTTTTAATGTTCAAAGTTTGATCATATGATCCTGAACATATGATTTTCAAATGTTCGAAACTTTGATCATCTGATAGAGATCCATGTATGTATGTATGTTCATAGGTTCATAGGTTCATAGGTAGGTACTAGGCTATCTGCCCGAGGGCATTTATAAGCCTAGCCAGAGTGTGTCGGCTTTCGCCTCCCTATTGATTAATTAACTGATCCTCTGTCAAGCAGAGCCAATGGAGTGATCCCAGGGGTGTATTTTCTGTTACCTATCATAGGTTCATAGGTTCATACTAGGCTATCTGCCCTAGGGCATTTATAAGCCTAGCCAGAATGTGTTTGGCTTTCGCCACCCATTTTAAATTTATTTTGCTATGCCCTTTTTCGAGGTTAGTATACTGTGCCTCTGTCTAACAGTGACACAGAAGTGATACCTGGGGTAAACCTATGATCTCCCATCCACTCATCAAGATTCCTCTTGTAGAGAGTCAATGAGGGACTCTGCCTAACCTGGACTGGGATTTTATTCCAGAGTGAAGGGAGCCTCTGGGTTATGAATCTGTCCCTCCAGCATGTCCTATTTATTTCAGTGCTGAGGTTCAAGTCTCTCGAGCGCGTATCTCGATGGGATTTGGATTTCCTGAGATGCAGCATGTCCATTAATTCCAGGTTGGACATGGCTTTATACATCAGGCACAGATCGCCTCTGAACAGGCGGTATGCCACTGAGTAGAGCTAGAGTTTCTTTAACCGGGCAGCATATGGCATCTGTTTGAGCCCTTTGATCCTCTTGGTGAGGTACTTTTGGGGTCTTTCCAGTTGCTGCAGGTGTCTGGTAAGGTACATCCCAAAAGGGGCATTGTACTCAATTATGGGCCTGATGAGGGATGAGTAAAGAGGCACAATGACCTCCCCTGATCTAGATGTGAATCCCTTCATGATTAGGTGGGCTATATAAAATGTTTTTCTAACCACTTTGGCCACGTGGTTGTCAAATGAGAGATTGCTATCAACTTGGGTCCCCAGGTCCCTAATTACGTCTTCTGTACTTCTATCCACTCGTCAAGGTTTCTCTTGAAGAGTGTTAGTGAGGGGCTCTGCCTGATGTAATTTGGAATTTTGTTCCAAAGCATGGGGCGTCTCTGTGACAGGAATCTATACCGCCAGCATGTTCTATTTATTGTTGTGGCGAGGTTTAGCTCACTAAAGCACGTGGCTCGTAGTGACTTGGCTTTCTTTAGGTGGAGCATGTCCATCAATTCTGAGTTGGACATGGCTTTGTAAGTCAGGCAGAGATCACCTCTGAGTAAGTGATATGCCACTGAGTACAGCCGGAGTTTTTTCAGTCGGGCTGCATAGGACATATGTTTGAGACCAGAAATACTCTTGTTGAGGTACTTTTGTGGTCTTTCCAGCTGTTAGAAGTGTCTTGTGAGGTACATCCCAAATGGGGCATTGTACTGTATGATGGGTCTAATGAGTGACGAGTAGAGGGGCACTATAACCTCTTTATTTCTAGATGCGAACCCTTTAGTAATTAAATGCGCCACATAGAAGAATTTCCTAACTACTTTGGCAATATGATTGTCAAAGGAGAGATTACTATCTAGCTGGGTCCCCAGATCTTTTATTATCTCTTCTGTATTAAGGGGGCTGCCACCTATGTGGTAATTCGTGGGTGTTTTGTTTTTCCCAAATGGGATGACTATGCATTTTTTGGCATTTAGCTTGAGGCCATAACTTTGACACCAGGTGTCCATCTCACTAAGGCCCTATTGGAGCATGTCTGTTTCAGCCGGAGAGTCAATTATGGCTCCCAGTTTGCAGTCATCGGTGAACTTGGTTAGCCATAGTCCTCCTGTGTTTGCCTGTACTTCTGAGAAGTATATGCCAAACAGTAAGGGTCCCAGGGCCGAGCCTTGCGGGACACCACTTGTGACTGGTTTAGAGTCGGACCTGGAGCCCACTAATCTTACTGTGTGAGTTCTGTCTGTAAGTCAGTTGGCAACCCATCTCATGACGTAGGGATTTATGTTCAGGCTGGTGAGTTTTTCTGTAATACCCAAGTGGGGAATGGTGTTGAAAGCATTGGCGAGGTCAAGGTAGGCTGTGTGAACCACCTTTCCT
Source organism: Protopterus annectens (assembly GCF_019279795.1). Taxonomy (NCBI): domain Eukaryota; kingdom Metazoa; phylum Chordata; order Ceratodontiformes; family Protopteridae; genus Protopterus; species Protopterus annectens. The sequence goes on from NC_056733.1 coordinate 518,805,584, forward strand.
TCATTTATGGCCTTGGTGACTGTCTCGAAGAAGTCAACCAGGTTTAGTAGGCATGATCTGCCCTTAACAAAGCCGAACTGGGTCGGGTCAAGTGTTTGGAAGTTCCCAATGTCTTTGTTAATGAGTTCCATGATGATGCACTCCATAGCCTTGCAGACCAGGTTAGTCAGGCTTATGGGGCGATAGTTACACAGGGTCAGTTGTGGCCCTTCCTTTGTGGAGTGAAATAACCTTTGCTATGAGCCATTCTATGGGCACTTAGCCTGTGGAGAGGCTGAGGTTGAACAGCGTGTTTAGGTGGGGGGTTAGTTCATTCTGTAGTTCATGCAAGATGCAGCCTGGGACACCATCTGGTCCCACTGATGCTGTGTTTTTGGCTTTTGAAAGGGCTGTTTTCACCTGTGCGTCTGTGATTTTTGGGACACTACACTCTTCCGGTATTGTTGTGGGCCCTTTTGGAGGTGAGAGGGGGTGAAGTTTGCACTGAATCTATCTGCCAGGATGTTGGCAATATCAGTAGGTTCAGTATATTTTGTGATATTTTGCACTAGTTCAGTGCATATCTGTGAGTTGCCACTTAGATTCTTAACATAGCTAAAGAAGGCTTTGTGGTTATCTTTTGAATCCTTGGCTATTTTTCTTTCAAAGTTAGCCTTGGATGATTTCATGAGGGACCTCAGTTTCTTACTGATACTGATCAGGGATGTCTTTCCTTCTTGGGATTTGCTTTTTTTCTGAACTAGTTTCCTCCTTCTATTGTATAGCCTGTTTATTGCAGGGGTCCACCAAACCGTTTTCCTTCTCTTAGAGGAGTGAGTCTTGGTTTTGCTAGGGATGGCACGATCCATGCATCCTTGTAGGTGCTTATAGAGTGCATTTGTAAAGGTTTCTGCATCTTGGGCAGCATTATCCTTTAGCGTGGGGGCTGTGAAACCTACCACCTCTGTCTTAAGTAAGGTGAAGTTTGCTTTAGAAAAAGTTTTTTACTGTGGTTTCCTTAGTTGGGGGTGGTGGTGGGGTGTGAACATCCAGAGTGATTAGTTTATGGTCTGATCTAACCAGTGACGGGTTGACCTCCGGTGTGGAACACCTGTCACCCATGCTGGTGAGGATCAGGTCCAATATGTTTTCACCTCTGGTAGGGGAGTTTATCAGCTGATCCAGGGCATTTGAGTTGATGAATTCCAGGAAGTGCCGAGCCTGGGAATTTGTACTTGAGTAGTTTTCCCAGTTATTGGTAGGGTAATTGAAATCGCCCAATATCAGGGTGTTTGGTAGGACCTTCATGTTTTCCAGTGTCTCCGGAAAGGTGGAGTGGTGGTCCTGGGTCATGGAGGGTGATCTGTAGCAGGCCACAATTTGCATTGCAGATTTGCCTGATGTTAGTTGCACATGGATGACCTCAGAGGTATCATGCTGTGCCACTAACTTGGAGGTGTAGGTATCCTTGATGAATATGGATACACCCCCTCCTTTTGTGTTTCGGTCCATGTTCTGTGACCAAAACGTGTGGTATGAGTTGTAGCCCGGTAATGCTAGGGTGCTCTCTGGAGCCTTGAACCTGGTTTCAGTTACGGCACAGATGTCGACGTTCTCCATACTGAGGAGTGCTTCGAGCATATGCATTTTGAGATTTAAACTCCTGGAGATGACTAGCATGACCGTCAGTTTTTTGTTAATTGTACTGTTTACGGAGGTGGGTTTGACTTTTGAGCCTTGCCTAAAAAAAGCACGATGGGGGCAGCAAGAGCCTAGGCCAGTATTCAAAAGCCTAAGGGTGACAGGTGCAAGCCATCTCTTGTGAAGCAATGCGGCTTGTCGAGCATGTCGTCCCAGGCTGACAGACACTGGATCCCCTTTGAATGACACCAGAAGCTTAGCCAATTGTTGAAATTGATCATTTTTTCTTTATACTGAGGTATCATTCTTGGTGAGGGCAGGATGCTACTCAGGGTCAGGGTCATACCAGCCTGGGCTACATGATCAGAGAGCTCTTCCATGTCTCTTTTCATGTAGTCCAGGGAGGTACATCTCAGGTCATTCACACCAACATGAACAATGACAGAGTCATATTTGTACTTGTTCTGGAGTGACCTAAGTGCTTGTGTTATGTGGCAGATTCTGGCTCCCGACAGGCAGCTAATAGTAACCTTCTGCTTGTCCAGCCTAGTGAGTGGGACATCAGTGTGCCTGACTATAGAGTGAGCTATTACTAGTGTGTTAGGTATGTTATTTCGCCTTAAGGGCTGTGATTGTGCGGCACACTGATTTTGTGTTTTATGTGTTGTCTGGTTTGTGATGGGAAGTGCAGGTTGTTTGGGTGTCTGCTTTGGAGGTCTCTGATGCTTTTGCAGGTTTTTATTTAGAGCCTCCGAGTATGATTTTGTGTATTTATGTGTATTTTTTGCCAGTGCTGTTTTAGTACATCTGTGTGTGGCTGGAGTTGTGGTGCAAGTGTTAAACTTCTCCTCTTGACTGTCTGTTCCAGTCTTGGGTGAGACAGCTTAGCTTCCAGTTTGGCTGTATAATTGCATCTATCACATATGTTAGTGTTTTGTGGTAGGAGGAGAGGGTTGTCTGTGTACCATGAGGCAGTTGTAACATTGCCTCAGGATACCCAGATTCAGCAGCTGGACTGGAGAGTGCACCTGTAGTTGCCCTTTGGTCATGCCTGAATAGTAGGGTGAGCTGCTTAGTCGCTTGGTTGGTGAGGGGTGAATAAAGAGCCTTGCCCTGCTGGGCAGTCAGTGTCAGGGTATATTAGTGCTTGTTATTAGATCTGTGCAAGTGCTGGGCTGTAAGATGCTTTTTGAGTGCTTAGGTTGAGAGTTAGACTAGTTTCAAGGGAAAAACTGAAGAGGAGACTTAGTGGAGACGGGAATAATTTAACCGCAGCTAACTGGCACTGCCCGGTGAGCAAAACCATGCAAACTTGCTTTTTATAGTAGGGAAATGAAAGAGATAGAAATTAAACCAAAATGGCCAATAAACTACTAACTGTGTATATATATATATATATATATATATATATATATATATATATATATATATATATATATATTTGTTGTGTCTTTTGGCTTTTCCCAGTTAGGGGTCGCCACAGTAGAACTCCGGTCCGCTAATGATTGGTAGTTGATTTTACGTGCCGAGTTACCAGCCCTGACACACAACCTTCAACGAAGGTACGCCCATTCACGCATGTCTCCATGCAGAAGATGCTCTAGCTAAGAATCAAACCAGACAGAGTCTTACTGTGGGGCGACAATGCTACCACAGCACTACCACTATGGAGATATATATATATATATATATATAGTGTGGTGCTACGGTAGCGGTGTCGCTTCGTGTGGAGACATGCGTGAATGGGCGTACCTTCATTGAAGGTTGTGCGTCAGGGCTGGTAACTCGGCACGTAAAAATCAACTACCAATCATAAGCAGACCAGAGTTCCGCTGTGGCGACACCTAACTGGGAAAAGCCAAAAGACACAAACAAATACATCGAGAGGGGGAGAGGCAATGTGCACACACTTTTACACAGACATGCATACTGTCTGGGTCTTACTATTAGGTGTGTGTGTGTGTGTGTGTGTGTGTGTGTGTGTGTGTGTGTGTGTGTGTGTGTGTGTGTGTGTACTTTATCACAATAATAAGCCCAGGTAAGGGTGAGATAAGGATGCGTATCCGGCACACTGTGTAGGTACATTTTTACTTATCTGCACTTCTTGCTTGCCACTAATATTTACCTGTGCTTCTGACACATCATCAGAGCTACTAAAATTCCACTTACTCCATCATATTTATTAATGCTCACTAGAAGTTTACACATTGCATGTACACAAAACATAGATACTAATAGTAATCAAAGCACCCTATCCCCCTTAAAAAGGGGAAAACAACTAAAGTATATGTGCACCTAAAGTGAAAAACATAGAGGAGCATTTGAGCATGCGCAAGGAGTGGAAGTCCTAAATCAAAGCTACACAGGGACCCACCAATTAAATGTGTCATTTTTGATCTCTGATGTGCTAAAAATCTGGAGAAGTATGGTATACTGTGTCAGAGGTATTTGTAGCTTATTTCACTTCATTTGGAAGCTTCCATGTTCCTGCCGAAGGTTAGAACTGCCAGACAGGAATCTAACTCACAGCACTCTAGGAGTGACCAATATAAATATGATGGATGAATAGGCACAAAACCTAAAAGAAGATATTACAGTCACATGACCTTCTTTGGACACTGTCATGTAGCTGATACAAATTACAACTTTGAAAAGTCAACAAATAAACAGTAAACACAACTAGCGGCTAGACTCCATTCAACAAGTGATGTTGTTGCACCAGGAAGAACTAAAAGACCAAAGATCATCACTGGCTGGCCATGCCAAGAGTATTACTGACCTACAGGTTCATATTGTTCAGATGGTGAGATTGAGATGAAGTTAGACAGTTCTGAGAAGAGAGTCTGTAGAAATAACTCTAGGATCCCTGGCCTCTGTTAAAGATTTGAAGGAATGGATACCATGACATTTATTATAAATTAATTAAAAATATTATTGGCAACAGATACACCCCCATATTATTGGACATCCTCATAAAGTGCAGACCAGACAAGTAAATGCTCTCTATACCCCTGCCTTAAGGTGCCTAGATTACAACAAAGATTGAGAACAGATCTTGCATATAGCAAGAAAATTAAACACCAAGCTAAAGATAGGTGGACAAAACTAGTACTAGGACTGCAAGGTGCAATTTAGTGATGCATTGCATGGAATTAAGCTCTGAACAACTATCTTGTGCATCAGACAGTACTGATACCTTATCCTAGCACTACCTAATACCGTACTCTGGAGTGCATCCACGTGCAAATCACCTTAGATAGAGTCCCTTCTCTTGTCTTAACATGCTATAGGCCACTGTCTGTGTCACAAGAATCCCACATCTCTTATCAAAATCTACTAGAGGTACCCTCCATCCAACCAAACACTCTATTCATGGGAGACTTTAACTGTCTTCTATAGACTTGGAAGTATACACTGCCTCCTACATGCGGGTGCAGTGTTTCCTAGATGTTATTAACACAAATGCCCTTGATCAGCTAGTGCAGACTTTAAACAAAGGTTCAAAAATACTGGACCTAGTACTCATTAATATAGAAGAGTACTGTTAAAGACAGCCACAAGGCCTTATACAGCTATTTGCATAACCTCAAAGGTAGTACACAGAAGTGCGCTAAACTGGTGGTCAGTTGTGCCACCTTCAATGAGCAGAGTGACATAGAAAATCTGCTGGCCAACAAATTCAGCTCAAACTTCACACCCCCCACAAACACACACTCCCCACCACTACCTCTTGTGAAATTCTTACCAACATAATCCCCCAACTATCAGCAGGGAGCGGGTCATAGTGGCACTCGTTAAGGCTAAGTGGACCTGACAATATCCCAGGTTGTCACCTAAATAGCCTGAAACATGACCTATCAGGACCACTTGAGTCACTTTTCAACTACAGCCTCAAAACAGGCTACGCTACAAGTGAATGGGGGATGACAATGGTTATCCCCCTTCACAAGGGTGGACTATCAACCAACCCAGGAAACTACAGACCCATTAGTCTGACTAGTCTAATATGTAAAGCCATGGAATGAATTATCATGAAAGTGATCAACAAAGACAATGGCAACCTACAGACACTGGAACCATCCCAGTTTGTTTTGTCAAAGGACGGTCATGCCTACTTAACCTGGTAGACTTCTTTGAGAAGGTAACCAATGTAATGGTTGAAGGGAAAATGATGCCTACCACTCACCTAGACCTTGCTAATGTGTTTGATACAATACCCAACTCTTGTGGTCAAATTCGCCAAACTAGGCATAAATCCCTACATAACTCACTGGATTGCCAGCTGACTCACAGATAGGACCTAAGGAGTCAGTGAGGCCACCTCTACCAAGAGGCAGGTCATCAATGGAGTACTACAGGGCTCCATGCTGGCCTGTTCCTTTTTGACATCTACTTCTTGGAGGTCAAGGCTGATGTCAAGGGCCTCTGGCTTACCATGTTTGCAGATGCCTGCAGACTGAAAGCTATCATAAATTCCTTCATGACACTAACATCTTGCAAGAGAGTCTAATGCAGACAAATGACTGGTGTCAAAGCCACATATTAAAACTCAATGCAAAGAAGTACATTATAGTCCCTTTTGGGAAAACAGCCATCCATGCAAATTACTCCATTGGTAAGACATAGTAGCTAGAGATCTGGGAACATATATAAACAGAAGTCAGGCCTTTGACCAGGGTGAGAGGGGAAATTGCCCCCTGAGCAAAGTATTCATGGGTACAACCAGATCACTCTTGAATGTAATACCAGCTTTTAAAAACCAGTATTTCATTTGTGGTCAAATCTAAGTGCTGTAGCACTCCATGTGTGGTTAAACTGTAGCAACTGCTTGGTATATTGTAGAAAATAGTTTGCTACAATTTAAAAGTAAAAAAAAAAACTTTTTGAACTAAAACCTGAGTGCTGTAGCACTCCGTGTGTGTGCAGAGTATAAACTGTAGCAACTGTTTGCTTCAGTTTAAAAATAAATATTTTTTGCTGTTTTTTAACTAAAAAATGAGAATTGAGGTACTCTGTGCAGGCAAGTATAAACTTTAGCAACTGTTTACTACAGTGTAAAAGAAGAAATCTTTTTTTTTTTTTAATAAAATATCGGGGGCGGGTCTCAGAAATAGGACCTGAATGTCTGGGGCTGGAGGGAAGGGGGAGGGCATGCTTTACATCTGGCAACCTGGCAAGTAGCATCAACAATCGGCCTAACAGGGGGGGTTAACCACATCCTTGTGGATCTTGGAAATCCCAAAGGGGGTGTGGTTTTTTTTGTGTATATAAGTAGAACATTTGGTAATGCATTTTTGTCTGATGACGTTTGGTCATTGTACCTTACGAAAGCGCTAACTTTTTACTGAGTCCTAAAGTAAACTATCATGTTTGGAATTAGCAGCCGTGCAATTCATTTTTATATTTTTCTCAGTTGGTCTTTTATTGTTTCTGGAATAAGTCAATATGCCAAACTGAGTGTCTGCAATTGGGGATGCATGAATTCCCCTTCTCTCTGGGTCAGGAGGTTTGGAATCTGAGGAAGATGCCATGGTGGCAGTGGGGACAGGCTGCACAACAAGGGGTACCAATGCTGGTGAGGCCAGTCTAGAGCTATAAGAATTATCCTTGGTTTTTCCTCCTTTATTTTGAGTAGCACCCTGGGGATGAGAGGTAGTGGAGGAAAGGCACTGACTGATAGATTGACCCAGGGGAAGGACAGGGCATCCACTTTCCAAGCCATGCAGTGATGCTCCCTGGTGCGGAATTTGCTGAGCTGATGGTTGGTGTGGGAGGCAAAGAGGTTAACCTTTGGGCTGCCCCATTTCTGAGTTATTAGGGTGAAGGTTCTTCTGTTGAGCTACCACTCATGTAGTTCCAGAAGATTTCTGCTTAATTGGTCTGCCAGAGAGTTGAGAGAGCCTGGTAGGAATTGTGCTAACAGGTGCAGTTGCATGGCAGAGGCTGTGTGCCAAAGGGTCATGGCCAGCCTGCATAGAGGGTAGGAGTGAGTCCCTCCCTGCTTGTTGATATACCACATCACAGTGGTGTTGTCTGTTTTGATCAGGAGAGCCCCTGATGAGAAAAGGGGCTTGAAAGCTATCAAGGCATGCTGGACAGCCATCATCTCTTTTAGGATGATGTGCAGAGGGATTTGCTGCAGGCTCCATTGGCCCTGTATGCACCTGCCATCCAGGTGTGCACCCCAAGCATAGTCTGATGCATCTGTGGTGAGGGTCTGGGTGGCAGGGGGTGATGAGAAAGGTATTCCCTTGATGTCGGAGCATGCTGCTGCCCACCAAAGAAAATCTTTTCTGAGGCAAGGAATTATAGGTATAAGAGCCTCCAGGTCTTGAGTGTGTTGACACCAAAGGCTTTTTAGGTACCACTGACGTTTCTTCATATGCAGTCTGGCATATGGAATGAGTAGTATGCAAGATACCATGAACCTCAGAATTTGCAGTATCTTCCTTGCAGATAACTGGGGTCTGTTGGCTAGTTGAGAGAAGTAGGGTGTCAGGAAAACTTGTTTTTTTGGTGTAAGGAATGCCATCTGGGATGCTGTGTCCAGGCTTGCTCCCAGGAATATAATACTTTAGGTGGGCACCTGTTTGGATTCCTTTTTGTTGATTGTGTACCATAGGGAGGTTAGTAGGGACTTTATAAAGGCCAGGTGCTTGAGCAGCTTTTTCTGGCTGTCTGCCTTAATTAGGTAGTCATCTAAGTATGGACAAATCTGGATATTCCTTTGTCTGCAAAAGGCAATGGCTGGAGCCAGACATTTTGTGAAAACTCTGGAAGCAGTAGATAAGACAAAGGGAAGCACAGAGAACTGAAAGTGCTGAGATCCTCCCCTGAAATGGAGATATTACCTGCATGATTCCCTGATAGGAATGTGGAGGTTAGCCTCTTTTAGATCTATGGTGGCTAGCCAAGTATCCTTGGAGATCATGGGTAGCAGCTGCTGGAGGGTGAGCATTTTGAATTTTGGGATCACCAGGAATGTGTTTAAAATGGATAGATCAAGGATGGGGCACCAGGTGCCCTCTTTTTCTGGGCACCAGAATAAGTCTGGAGTAGAAACCTTGGCCTGTCTGTTCTGCAGGAATGTGCACTACTGCCATCATAGAAAGCAGGGAATGGACTTGCTTGTGAGTCTCTGCTCACTGGTTTGGAGGTAGACCTGGGAACCCTTTTGGGGTTGGAAGGGTGGGGAAAGAAAATTTGTATCCCTGGGACACTATGTTGAGAACCCAGCAATTGTTAGTAATGGTTGCCCAGGTGCTAGCATGAAAGGAGAGTTTTCCTCCTAGGGGGTAAGTGAAGGTGGGCAGTGGGTGGGGGAGGTGAGTAATTTTGAGTTCTTACCGTAAGGGGGTGGCTTAGAACTTCCTGGTTTTGAAGTGTAGGTAGTCCACTGCTTAGATCTTTGCATTTCCTGTGGCTGCTGTCTGGGGGATCTGGTTCCCCGGGGTCTAGACTGGACTGACTTAGTAGGAGCAGGAAAGGACCAGTGCTTGGTAGGGCAATGTCTGCTGAACCTGGGTGGCTGGACCTGTAAGAAATCCTTAACTGTCTAAATGGATTTTGCTTTTTCTTCCATATTTTTAAGACCTCTCTGCCTTAGTGCCAAATAAGTTGTCTTTGTGCAAGGAGGCATCCAACAATTTAGATTTGACATGGTCTGGCAAGGGTTGTTCCTTAAGCAATGCATGCATTCTAATGACAGATCCGGTGACTGCTGCCTTGCAAGAAGCTTCTAGGGCATCAAAACCACAGTACAAGGTGTGTTTAGTTACTTGACTTGCAGAATGCATTAACTCTTATAACTCTTTAGATTTTACACAAGCAGGAAACAAGCACATTTTTTGTTTGAGGAGTTCCAGGGTATGTTGCTGAAATTTAATGCCCTGATAGCAAGAGTAGCTGAGGTGTATACTTTTTTACCCCATCTGTCTAGTGCTTGGTAATCCCTATCTGAGGGGGTGGAATTCTTAGCAGCGGTTGCTTCAATCCCTTTAAGCCATTGAGAAATTACCTCAGGGTCAGCAGTAGGATTTTTAAAAATAAATTTGTGTGAGTCAGGGACTCTATAGTACCTACTACAAAAAAAGGAGGAACAGGCACCAACCACGAACAACAGGCTCCTTCAGCCAGAATCCACCAGCGCAAGTCAGTCAGCAAGCCGAAATCCAGCAATAAGCTGCACCAGTATTTTAAAACGAAACTTTATTCCACAAACAGGTTACGTGAAACGCAAAAAGCGTTTTTCGTTTGAAACAGTGTCCAAACTTCATCAGACAACAACTGGCTTTCGCGCCAGTACACATTTAAATGTTACACTGTAGTGATGTCATATAAAACCTTAAAAGGGCAACATCCCTTCATTATAATTTATTTAGAAGGCTGTACACTTCAGGTTTGTTACCAAACCAATCTCTATTTGATGTAAACATGTAAAGATCTTTTGTATATATGTAATTTAGTGTACACTACCCAATTCTTATCAATAGATACTATTTCAAATAATAAAATATGTAATAATAAAATATCAAATAAAACCATATTTTTAAATTTTTTTAAAATTAAACATGTTTTTATATATATGTTTGTGTGTCAATATATATTCACTATAAAACATCGTTTATTTTAAAAATAAACATTATGTTGTATGGTGTATGACAATGTAGTGTTATATTATTGCTGTAAAATCTAAGTCATGAATGACACTAAATAACACATGAGAATAGTGTAAATACCTTTTAAGGTTATAGTATACCTTTAGGTCAATTAACTATAAAGTTAAAAGATTCGTCAAACCATACACTAGTTACTAGGTAGTAAGGGAATAAAGTATGCTATTAGTAGAAATTTTAGAATTTAAGGTAAGACATATCCCTACTAATTATTCCGCACCTTAAGTGCGCTGTCAAAAGAGTCTTGTTGATGTTTATTATTTAATTTTTTGTCACTTAATAATTTTTTGTCATTCAACACTTGTTGTTAGAGTGGTCTTCTTGTCCCAGGTGTCATTCATGACTTAGATTTTACAGCAATAATATAACACTACATTGTCCTACGCCATACAACATAATGTTTATTTTTAAAATAAACGATGTTTTATAGTGAATATATATTGACACACAAACATATATATAAAAACATGTTTAATTTTAAAAAATTTAAAAAAATATGGTTTTATTTGATATTTTATTATTACATATTTTATTATTTGAAATAGTATCTGTTGATAAGAATTGGGTAGTGTACACTAAATTACATATATACAAAAGATCTTTACATGTTTACATCAAATAGAGATTGGTTTGGTAACAAACCTGAAGTGTACAGCCTTCTAAATAAATTATAATGAAGGGATGTTGCCCTTTTAAGGTTTTATATGACATCACTACAGTGTAACATTTAAATGTGTACTGGCGCGAAAGCCAGTTGTTGTCTGATGAAGTTTGGACACTGTTTCAAACGAAAAACGCTTTTTGCGTTTCACGTAACCTGTTTGTGGAATAAAGTTTCGTTTTAAAATACTGGTGCAGCTTATTGCTGGATTTCGGCTTGCTGACTGACTTGCGCTGGTGGATTCTGGCTGAAGGAGCCTGTCGTTCGTGGTTGGTGCCTGTTCCTCCTTTTTTTGTAGTACGGAGTTTGTGGTTTTGCTTACAGTTCTCAGTTTGTCTGGAGGGCCGGCCGTTACCCACGAAGGATAGATACATCAACAAACGGAGATTGCTCTTCACAGGGTAATTTAACGCAATTGCTGGAATTGATTAATAAACGTTTGGACATGCTTACCGAGAAGGTGGACAGCGTAAGCGCATTGAGTCAGCATCAAGCTGGCTCACCTGGTTCGAGAAGTGGTAAAAATACCTTGGGACAAGGAGACGGAAAAACTAAAGAAAATTGGACATTGGCCCCAAACGAACAACTAGGGGAATGTAGCAAGGGAAACAAAAGGATACATGATGACTTTTTTGACACAGGAAACTGGCTTTGTAATGAACTCACTTTTGATGGGGAACAGAATGTTGACACAGATGAAAATAATGCAGTAAGTACATCCAGTTTAATAGACAAGTTAAAAATGTTTGATGTGAATTTATTTAAAATGAAAAAGGCACAATTAGAATTAAACTACCTAAATAAGTGCATTAAAGAAAGTATAGTGCCAAAGGGGCTCAGACTTTTTTCTTACCCGAATGGATTAGAATTCGGGTCAGATTTCTTCAATGAGCTGACAGGGTTATACAACAAACATGGACTAGAAATCTTGAAGTGTATGACCAAACATTATCAAATTAACCTGGATGTACTGACAAAAGAAACTACTGCTCTAGAAAAGGACATTAAAAGTGACTTAAACTGCCACAGATATGAGTATGAGTTTGACAGAACACTTACAAGTATTGCACAACAAATGGCAAAATTGAAAACTGTTAAGATTAAAAAACTTAATAGAGATTTGAAAGCCTACAGGGAGGGGCTTGCCTTTCCAAAACCGCCAAGTACACAAAGTAAAAACAAAAATGGGAAACCAATGAACTATTCTCATTTTAACAAACCTCATGACTTAGGAAGACGCAACTTAAGGGACAATGACCAGAATCACGTTCAGAATGCGCAAAACCTGGACTTGGATTTTGAGGTTGTTGGAAACAATTGTGTAACAGAGGAAGACATCCAAGAAGGAACTTTTAATAGGGGGGATAATACAGACTGGGATGTAGAAGAACATTACCAACAGCCCCAGCAACAACAAAAAAACTACAGGGGGGGGCAACTTGGAGATCACAACCAGGGAACGGACAGAGGAGACAGTACAACACCAGGAGTACGAACAAACAGTGGGACTGACATTACTAGAAACTATAACAAATGAAACCGGGGATTTCACGATATACAACTATACTGGATGTTATATCGACAAAAATTTAGTTGAACTTTTTGCTAAGGGATTAACCTTTGTACCGACAAAGGGTTGTAATATAGTAGAACTTCTAATTGATTTCAAACTGTTTATGAGGAAATTGAACTTGAAAATGATGTTTGGTAGTACTAATAACAACATTATGAACGAGTTACATGTGGCTAGTAGTTTCAATCCCCCACAGAATCCCCTACTATGTATGTATGAACATTTATGTGAAAACGAGTTCAGGAACATAGTAAGAAGACATAAAAGAAATCAAAATACTAACATCACGAGGGAAGAAAATAGTCTTCTTCTTTCCCTCAGAAGTCTACCGATAAGACTTATGAAACCTGACAAAGGTGGAGGCCTTGCTGTAGTATATAACGTAGATTACTCAAGTTCAATGTTAATGTTACTAGAGAAGGATACTTATGAAAATTCAAGTAGAAATGAACTAAACCAGGCCCACTACAATGTAAGATCAACAATCAATGATTTATACCTAGAAGGACTAATAAGTGTAGAACAAAATCACTATCTAACCATCTCAGCTCCAAGGATACCGAAAATCTTCGGCATTCCTAAACTCCACAAAAATTTGAGGAACCCACCTTTTCGTACCTTGGTAGATGCAAGGCAGTCCATAACATATCCTTGCGCTAAATTTGTAGATGCACTTTTGAAGAAATATGTGGGAACCCAAGAACAAATTTTAAAAGATTCCTGGTCTTTTCTGGGGTACTTGCAGGACACACCATTTGATTCAACACTTAATTTCTTGACCATAGACATCTGTGATTTGTATACCTGTATACCACAAGACTTGGGTATCGAATGGGTGGTGGAGTTTATTAAACTAAAAGGAGCTACACAAAATGAATGTAGGATAGTAGAGAAATTATTGGATTGTATACTTAAAAACAATTTTGTTTCCTTTGAAGACAGGTTGTTCATACAAAAGTCTGGTGTAGCAATGGGGTCTCCAGTGGGAGGTAGTTTTGCAAACCTGGTACTAGCACAATGGGAAACCACGTATGTATTAAACCAGCCTTGGAGTTCCAACATTCACATGTATAAGAGGTTTCTAGACGATATTTTTATTCTAATTAAAGGAGAGGAAAAGGAAGCAATTGAGCTAGTTGACCAACTTACAGCCACCACATCCTTCCTGAAGTTTACTATGAATTTTGAAAAAACGAAGATAAACTTTTTGGATATTGAGTTAACTAAAACCTTATATGGTTATGTATCCAAAATACATAGAAAAGAAACGTTTTCAAACACATACCTCCATTTTTCTAGCCAACATCCCCTTCACCAAAAGAAATCAGTGGTGAAGGGGCAACTCGTAAGGGCGGCTAGGATGATTACCTTAGACCACGACTTTGAGAGAGAATGTCATAACTTACATCTAATGTTCTTACATAGATGGTACCCAACCAGTTTTTTGGAGGGGATTTTTAAGGAAGTCGTTGGAAAAAGGGAAAGAGGTATATATAAAGCAATTTTAACCACCGAATTCCAACAGCAGGATGTTATTAGGGGAGGTAATTTTGAATTGGTGGAGACTAACACAGAAAATCACTCTGGACTAGAATTAGAAGTTGGAAAAACAGGAAACAATAATAAGAAATATAATACTGCATTCATTTTTACATATTGTCCAGAAGCAAGTCAAATCTGTTACACAGTTAAGAAATATTGGTCTAGTTTGTCATTAGATAGGGAATTAGCAAAAATATTAAAGGATGGACCGGTTATTACATACAGGAGGGGTAAGAATTTGAAACAATTGTTAGAAAACAAAGTATACACCCCAAAAGGAAAGAGTGGTACTCGGAAGTGTGGCTCATGTAGGTATTGCAGCTATATAACGTCTGGAAGTACATTTACTATTAACAAAGGAACTTACTCTACAAAAGGCAACTATAATTGCAACAGTAAGAGAGTGGTGTACTTGGCCCAATGTGACAAATGTCCGTCATTCTATGTAGGGAAAATGGACAGACGTCTTAGGGATCGAATCTATGAGCACACTTACGCTATCAGGAGAAATAAAGAGGAAAATGCCTTAGCAAGACATTGTAATACCAACGTAGGACATACCTTTAAATTTATAGTTATAGACCAAGTACAAATAGACCCATTGAATCTAATAAATGAGAACATGTTGAGGTTGCACCTCGAAAAGAAAGAATTGGAATGGCAACTCCGTTTAACATCTTGTAGGGACCCAGGGTTAAATGAGATTTGTTCAATTACGTGCGTACTAAAATTAAAAAGTTTACTTAGGTAACTTAACATTACACTAAATAACACATGAGAATAGTGTAAATACCTTTTAAGGTTATAGTATACCTTTAGGTCAATTAACTATAAAGTTAAAAGATTCGTCAAACCATACACTAGTTACTAGGTAGTAAGGGAATAAAGTATGCTATTAGTAGAAATTTTAGAATTTAAGGTAAGACATATCCCTACTAATTATTCCGCACCTTAAGTGCGCTGTCAAAAGAGTCTTGTTGATGTTTATTATTTAATTTTTTGTCACTTAATAATTTTTTTGTCATTCAACACTTGTTGTTAGAGTGGTCTTCTTGTCCCAGGTGTCATTCATGACTTAGATTTTACAGCAATAATATAACACTACATTGTCATACACCATACAACATAATGTTTATTTTTAAAATAAACGATGTTTTATAGTGAATATATATTGACACACAAACATATATATAAAAACATGTTTAATTTTAAAAAATTTTAAAAAATATGGTTTTATTTGATATTTTATTATTACATATTTTATTATTTGAAATAGTATCTATTGATAAGAATTGGGTAGTGTACACTGAATTACATATATACAAAAGATCTTTACATGTTTACATCAAATAGAGATTGGTTTGGTAACAAACCTGAAGTGTACAGCCTTCTAAATAAATTATAATGAAGGGATGTTGCCCTTTTAAGGTTTTATATGACATCACTACAGTGTAACATTTAAATGTGTACTGGCGCGAAAGCCAGTTGTTGTCTGATGAAGTTTGGACACTGTTTCAAACGAAAACCGCTTTTTGCGTTTCACGTAACCTGTTTGTGGAATAAAGTTTCGTTTTAAAATACTGGTGCAGCTTATTGCTGGACTTCGGCTTGCTGACTGACTTGCGCTGGTGGATTCTGGCTGAAGGAGCCTGTCGTTCGTGGTTGGTGCCTGTTCCTCCTTTTTTTGAAGTACGGAGTTTGTGGTTTTGCTTACAACTCTATAGTACCTGTCTGGTTTTCTGGGTGCAGGAGAGAGGGTGTCAGGAGTCAAGCTGGATTCCAGGAAAACATCCTCCACAACATCCAGGACTGGGGGGATGGCCAAGGGTCTGTGCTTGTCAGACAAGTGACAAGTGGAGTACCTCAGGGTTCAGTCCTGGGACTGCTCTTGTTTGGCATCTACTTCTCTGAAGTACAGGCCAACACTAAGGGACTCTGGATAACAAAGTTTGCAGATGACTGCAAACTGGGAGCCATTATTGAATCTCCAAATGATGTGGATACTCTACAAAAGGGCCTTACAGAAACAGATGCTTGTTGCCAGAGCCATGGGCTCAAGCTCAATGCCAAGAAGTGTATAGTTATCCCCTTTGGGAAAAAACATATATCCGTGAATTACCATATAGGTGGCAGTACACTAAACACCGAAAGTTTGATAAGAGACTTAGGGACACAGGTGGACAGTGGTCTCACCTTCGATAACCACATCGCCATAACAGTCAGGAAATCCTTCTACATGGCACAACTCATCACTAAGGGCTTTTCATCCAGAAAAAGGAGGTCATTGTCCCACTGTACTCATCCCTCATTAGACCCATTATAGAATACAATGCCCCGTTTGGTATGTACCTCTCAAGACATCTGCAACAACTGGAAAGGCCACAGAAATACCTCACTAAAAGAATCACAGGCCTAAAGCAGATGTCCTACACTGACAGCCTTAAAAAACTCCAGCTATACTCTGTCGCATATCGTCTACTCAGAGGCGATCTTTGCTTAACATACAAGGCCATGTCAAACCCAGAGCTGTTGGACATGCTACACTTAAAGAAATCCCAATCCCTTAGAGCTACACGCTCCAAGGATCTAAACCTTGTCATCACAATAAACAAAACATGCTGGAGCGATAGGTTCCTGACCCAGAGACTCCCTAGACTCTGGAATAGATTGCCCACACATGTCAAGCAGAGCGCCTCTTTGGTCCTCTTCAAAAGGAACCTTGACGATTGGATGGGAGAAAGGAAATTCACCCCGGGGATCACGTCAGTCGCCCTGCTAGACAGGGGTCCAGGGAAGTAAATAGTGTGGGAAGAAATAGCCAGGGAATTGTTATGGCTAGGCTTGTATAGGCCCTAGGGCTGATAGCCTAGTACCAACCTATGAACTTATGAACCTATGCTGTGGGAGATCTAAGAATTCCCCAGGTCTCTTTTTTGACTGAGGGTAGTCCTGACTCTCCCATTGCAAATGCTCCTTTAAGGTATGAAGGGTTTCCCCAAAGGAAAAATCCTCTGGGGGGAGGCTGAAGGGATGGAATCCTCTGCATCAGAATCCTCATAAGTAGAGAGGGGTTGCATGTCTTCATATTCAGATGCATTTGACTCTTGTTCAGACAAAATTACAGGGGACAGATCTCTTTTCCTTTTGGAGGGGGTAGCTTGGCTTCCCCTGATCAGCATGATAAGGTCTTCTGCCATGTTAAGCATTTGAGACTGAGGCAGGGAAGCAAGTGCCTGAGATTGGGTCATCAGTTTCTTGGGTGTGGTTCATACCCTGGGCCCAAGAAACTCTGTAGTTTTCAAAAGAACGGAAGTCACAAAAGAAGACATGGGTTTGTGTTGAGAATCGGTAGTGTGAAGGACTTCCTCAGAAGCCAGTGCCAGCTCAGTGGTTCTGGACTCATCCAAGGTAGAGACAACTGCAGGATCCTTGGTCGAAGAAGAGTTTTGTGGCATACAGGACTCCGAAAGGGTCTTGGTAGCGCCTGCGAATCCACAGAAGTGGCCATCAGGGGCTGTGAAAGCACCTCACTGAGGACCGAAGAACTGACAACTAGCTTAATGGGTGCGTTGTCGGTAGTTTTGGACCTGTGTGGTCTGTCTCTGTCTTTATCTTTACGTTTTTTCGGAAGATCTGCTGTTGGATGGCTTACCGAAGCCATATCGGAGTTCGACTGTAAGCAAAAATATCTAGCTACAATGAGCGCCCGATGACAGATAGTTCTGGCATTGAACAAAGCACAGAAGCGCCAACAGGGGACGTCATGGTCAGGGCCTAAACAAGTAATGCAGTAAGAATGAAAGTCTCGGTGTGGTATTTGCTTTCCGCAGGCATGACAATTGTTAACTTTTTCTGACATCGGTTAGTGCAAGAAAAAAGGATCCCCAATGGGGTACTTAGCCTTAGAAGACTCCAACTTCAATTTGGTTTCATAGGTTCATAGGTTCATAGATTAGTACTAGGCTACCACATACCTCATCCCATCCCTCATATATGGTGCCCCACTCCTGATCAACCTGCAATCCTTCCTTAAGACATAACTCTCCTCTTGTTATAATAAAATTTCAAAAATTTGCTACTGGTCAAAGATCCTCTACCCATCACTGTATTGCCCTTCATAAGCTGAATTGGTTAGAGCTCCCCTACTACTACACCTATATTCAATTTACTCAAGCTCACAAACTCATCTTCAATCCCTCCCTCTGTCTTTCCCTTGCCTCTACCTTTACCATGCACCTACCAAATAGACTCCTATCATCTAACACCCAAAATATGATCGAACTGCACAAACCTGCCCGCCACCTGGTAAACGGCTACTGTCCTTCTCTCTAGCTTGGCTCTGGAACCCATTCCCACCTCTTATCCACACTACTAGAAACCCTTCTTCCTTTAAATCTTTACTCCACTCACACCTAACTTCCCAGTGGGAATGCTCCTGCTCCAACCCTACATAAACTCTCTTAGCAACTCAATCCAACTAAGGGCAAAAAGATTTGTAATCATCCTCCCTTGCTTTGATTTCTATTTAGCATTTGTTGGTTCCAATATTTGTAAATACTATTCATTTTTACTGATTTTTATTTAGCATTTGTTTCAATATTTGTAAATATTATTGAATGTTTTGCACCTACTAACACCTGTATTGTTTTATTAATACCATTACATCTGTATTTTGTAATAACTTATATCTAGTCCCCCGGATTTACTAATCTTATGTCCAGGACTAATCTAGTCCTGCACGGAAGAGGCAGCTTAAGAGGAGGACGGCAGTGCACCATGCATATTAATGAAGGAGCGCTGCCTGAACTCCTAATGCTACATGGAGCATGGACGAGTGCAGGGGGCGTGTCTGAAAGCTGAGCTCTCAGAATAAACATGCCCCTGCAAAGTTGAACAGAAGAGTGTGTAAATAAATGAGCAAGACCACTCATAGGTGTCCACATATCCTCACCAACAGTCCCCATGTGTTCAACAGCAACAGTACATTTAAATAAAACAAAGAGACCCTTTTATTTTTTTTAAAACCACGAGTACAGCTAACCGTAGGTGCGCGAGTGTGCCCATCACTTAGGTATGGTTAAAGCAGCTGAAAAGACTGAAGAGGATAACAAGGAATATATATGCAAATTAAGCAGTACAGCAATAGTGTAGTGGTTAGAGCACCCGCCTAATGAACAGGCATTCCCGGTTCGACTCCCACTGCAGCACATATCATTTTCCATGTGAAATCTGTATATGAACATATTTTTACATCTTTTTGCCATATAACCTAGATAATAACATTTAAATGTGAACTGGAGTACTGCATTAAATGCACATGTGAAGTGTCAGTGTCATAATGAATAAGGCACTAGTAAGCAGGTTTAAGCACAAATAAGCAGTAGTAAGATTGTTTAAATGCGTTTGCGCGGGGTAAGCATTGCCTACACAGATTAAGCAAAGTAGAAGCTAAACGAGTGTAAGAAACTGTAACCAGAGGTTAGCAGTGCTTACCGTCATGCAAACCCACTTACAACTGCTTTAAAGTGCTTTAATCACTCTGTACCCAATGGCCCGTGTTCTGCCCAGCAACAAAATAAACAGCTACTGCACAGCTAAAACTCAGGACCCTGTACACCACAATCACAGTAGTTAACCACCAAGCCATCATAGTGATGAATAAAAATGAGGTATTAGCAAACTAATCCTCACCACAGGAAAATCAAACCAAACATGTGAACTGAATCTATGTACAGTGTGAAGTGGTATAACCTGCTACATAACATAAATATGTGAACTGGAATACTGCAGTAAGCATAGATTTGAGGTGTTATTGTAATAAAGTGTAGAAGTCCCCATACAGTGTATGTAAACATGAATCACAGATACCAGACACAAATATAACCTGTAATGAAGAATAAATCATTGCCAAATCGCAAATATAGTGCTAATTAACTATTAAGCAATGCTAACTGCAGCACAGCTCAAGTTATTAAGTGTAAGCAATGTGTAGGGGAGCCAATTCAACCTGCCTAGTGGCATACCTATTTAAGCAGTGCCAACCTTATGTAAGCAGGTGTGCCCATAGCATAGCCTTTTCAAAACTGGCCAATCATGGAAAAGTGCTGGAAATTGGCCATATTTAAACCCCACAGGCAGGAATACTTTTCATAACTGGTTGTAGCTTCCTACTGCAGGCAGAATGGCTGGTGTGGGTGAAGGCACTCGATTTAGAGTGCAGTGCTGGAGCATCCAGGAGTAAAAAAATCATGGTATGGCTCCTGGTAAAACACCATGAGCAGAGACTACTGCAGGACCAGTATCAGGGCTCGCAGTATAAAACGGAGACCTGGGACTGTCTCGCCCATGACCTCACCAGTGCCATAGGTATCCCCCGGACTGGTGAGCAAGTCAGGCACCACAATGCTGACCTGAAGCAGTGGAGGGGGGATGAACTAGAACAGTGGATCCAGGAGTCTCAGCAGATGCCCAATGCCCCAGTACTAAGTACTCATTCTACTAAGTAGTAAATAATTGCCTACATTGTGTATACTATGGATAGGTATGGCTAAATATTACTGTATTTCTCTGACAGTTGCAGATGAGTGGGCTGCGAACCAGCAAGCCCATGATGCTAAGCTGCAAAGGCTGCATTGCGAGGCAGGTTAGTAATTAGTCTGCATGTACTGTCATAACAAATAAATATAAGTGCCTTAGAAAGTGTTGTACCAGTAAAAATAAATGTGTAATAGTCTGTGAATAAAGGTATAACCCCTGGAGTGCTTCAGTTTACTCTTCCCTCATATGTTGGTGATCTGTTCCATGCTATAAATAGTACTGTTGTATCTTAAGCAGTGTCACCCACACCATGGTATGCAGATAAATGTGTATGAAGTCCTGCATAACAATGTTGGAAGTGCCAAGAGGTCAGTCATATTGTACAAGATAGGGAGACTTAGACAACAGTTGAAAGTTTTACATCAATTCCCTGATAGCACAGTGTACTGTGATGTTAGCTATAATTTTTTGTCACACACAGCAGGGGTTTGAATCCTGGGAGTGCTACTAAGTTGTATGCATAATCATACCCCACAACTGTACAGATTTTGTTACAATGTTCAGATAGAAAGCTGTATGCATAATTATACCCAACTGTACAGAATTTGCTAGAATGTTCAAATTGAAAGTTGTATGCATATTCATACCCCACAACTGTTCCAAACTGTCCACCGTGTCAAGATAAATGGCCCATATCACCAGCCTGGTATCCTGTTTCCCTGAAAATTCAGTGTGATGATCCAAGAAATGTAGGCAGCTGTCAATGACATATAACTGATAGTCAAATGTGTACATAGTCAGAGAATGTATATGAAGACAAACCTGTCAATCTAGCACCTCACCCAAAGTGCATGACAGCAATTCTCAACATATGTTGCATTAACACCTGCAGCCTGTCACTCCTGTATGTAAGACACAGGTCATGTATATAATAAGCTATAAACATACCAGTGTACAATATAAGGCCATTGGGTAGTGTAATAATACATGTAAGGGAAAGATCACTGCAGTGACTATGAATGTTGTGAAAACTACAAGGATATATTAATTGAACTCTCTCTCTCTCACCCCTACCATATGTGCAAAATAACCCAATGACACTCCTCAGCTGGTATATGTACACTCCAAACTGTTGTTGGAACATATGCCCTAATGGTTTATAAATATTCACATTTGTTTCTATGCATGTACCATGTTAAACTACACCCATATTGGTGGCCTGTTGCCATCAATGAAACCTGCATGCTCCTGTAATGGCCACTGTTGTTCCATATATGCATGTGTTCTGCTTGCTCTGCAACTGTGTTAAATCTGGTGTTTTGGGGTTAATGGGAATACCTATGCATGCTGTTATAACTAATCCTGAATGCTGTTGACTGTAACTAACCCATATCTGTCATAAACCTGCGACAACACAGCTCATATGGGAAGGCCGGTCCCAACGGACCCACCTGTCCCACCTCAGCTGGCAATGGCACCGGGCACCAGCACATCTGGGGCCCAGACTGGGACCTCCTCCTCTGTGGGCCCTGCGCCACCTTCGGGTGGAACCACTGCAGGGGATGGGGCTCGCCCCCCCCAGAGCAGGCACAGTGGGGAACCTGTCACCCGTCAACAGATCCAGGCCGTGGTGCATAGGGAACTCGATCTGGGGTATCAAGAGCAGCTACGCCAGCTTGAGGGCCTAGTGACGCTATTAGAGGGTGAGCATGCCCCTCCTACACAGCCACCAGCACAGCCACTTTGGGGCTGTGAAGGTGCAGTGGTGACTGCCAATGGGTGGGGACCTCAGTCCCACTGTTTCCAGTTGGGGGCTTATGGGCTTGCAACTTTCAAACACCCCTCCTCGTCCAAGGTGTTTACCCCCCACATGTGTCATATACCAGCCCTGTATGCATCTTGTGTGTCTTGTCTGTTAACCTACACAAACCTACCTCCCCAAATATACCTACTACCCCTCCCCAACATCCCACTCTCACCTGGAAAAAAAAATCTTGCCCCATACATAGCTGTCCATTTTGCACACATGTCCACTGGACACATGTAATCTGGTCTAATTGGCATCACAATTAATATATGTTGTCCTCACCCCTATCCCAGGGGTTTGAGGGTCCAAATGTACCTGCAAATTTAGTGTATATGCACAGCTGTTGCTGTAGAAGAAATGGGCAGCTATGGACCTTTCCTATACCCTTCCTGCACATGCCTAGCTATTTTCCCTGCTGTCTTTCCCTCGTTTTGCCCCACTTTCCTATCAATCCCTTATTATTTTCTTTTAAAGAAATTAGCAAGGGGGTAAGTGGCAGTAAACACTTTTAAGCAGCGGTAAGCGGGTTTGCGCAGGGGTAAGCTATGCTTACACAGGTTGAGAAATTTGAAACTAACTGACTGTAAGAAAACATAAGCGAAGGCTGGCAGTGCTTACCGGTGCGCAAACCCATCTACAACTGCTTAAAAGTGCCTTAATCACTCTGTATCCAACGTCCCTTGTTCTGCTCAGCAAAAAAATAAACTGCCTCTCCAAGACTCAAACCCAGGACCCTGCACTCCATACACAAAGTGATTTACCACTAAACCATGGCAGATATACATAACCTGATGTTTTCACAAACATATCCAGCACAATCAGTCAACAGTACAGGAAATGTATTAATATCATACCACACAACCTGTTAATGCAAGAAGTCTGAACAAAGTATGCCACACTGTGGGTACAAATAGGGATATATGTCAACTAATGCTCTAATACACTTAAAATGTTGCTAGTTACACAGTTATATGTATTAGAACACGTGTAGAAGGAGATGAAGTCTGAAACACAAAAGTGTTGGCACTAGTTACTGACTTCAATGCTGCGATCATCCATGACAATTGCCAAGAGAATGAGGAACAGGCCAAAATATAAACCGAACATGCACGGACACATGGGCATATATATATATATATATATATATATATATATATATATATATATATATGTTAATGTAGACAGATAGACAGCTATATGTAGTTATATATATATATTTATGTATGACTCACAAATAATCATATAACGTCAATTGTATATAGATACATACATATGCTCATATGTATGTATGTATGTATATATGTATATATGTATATATATGTATATATATATATATATATATATATATATATATATATATATATGTATACATATACATATATATATATATATATATATATAGAGAGAGAGAGAGAGAGATACATATATATAGATATACCCATATACACAGACAAAAGGTATCAGTAGCCATACATATGTAGAAGTAATGTGGAAGTACGGGGTGCAAAGTATATCCCTCAGACAGCCGTTTAACTGCCACCTGTGAAATGTGTAGTGTGGCAACCATTCCCACAAATGAGAATACTGACATTAAACATATACTTACCCACAATTCAAAGGACATGACACGACACACAGGTATGCATACACAGATAACCTTTATTTGTGTACTATACAATAACGTATGCCAGTACTTACACCACATAAGGTTTGAAATGTGTAATCAGTGATGAATGCAAGGCTCACACAAAACAGTAGATTCAAGCAATGTGGATATATACCATACTATGCTGTCCAGGCCAAGGCCTTCAATTAGTACAACAGTAGAAACAGGATTTGCCTTCAAGATACATAACAATCAACAATTACATATGTAGTTCAGCAGCCTCCAATTACACCCTGTAGTCAAGCTCTATAGGTAAAAGTAGCACTTGTGTTAATGTCCCAGTATCTTGTACATAACATTGCTTAACCTAACATCTCACTATCACACTGAATGACCCTCATCTTAACAGTTATATCCCTGAAAAGGTGTCATAGCCTAGGTTAATGGCATTGAACCCCCCCCATAAAAGGCTGTACAAGGGCAAGGAACACTGTGTACCACACACACACTTCTGGAATGTACAAGGGCACATATTTGTTCTCCAGCTGTTGCCCCCATATATATGGACTTGGCCCAACAGTTGGTGTGAGAGTCCATGACATGACTGGAATGATAGCAGTAATGCTAGTGGTAAATAATGATAGGCCATTACCTAATAACCCCCTTTCTGTATCACAGCAGGACAAAGACTGGCATATATGTGGAGGACAGAGGCAGGAACATAGGGCCATATTTGCATTATTGCTGTTACACACTCTGGAAATTGCTGGTGTTACAGGATTCATTGCAGCATACCCTTATGCAGGAATACGAAATTGAAATACAAATGGATGTAGCCATGTACTGATAGCACTCAATAGACAGAATGCCACAGATATATATATGGGATAATACCTGTGTGGTGCACAGACAAAACCTAACAGCCAATCCCCCTGGTATCATATGGATAGGCCCACAGTTGAGAGCTATGCAGACAGACAACATTCCATGAAAAAGTACCATGTACACAGAAACCCTGTAAGACCAGCAAGATGCAATGCACACAACAACACTACTCACGCTGTCTGTAGGTCTGAAACCTTACCCAAATGTGAATTTGGCCTGTGTCTGCAGGTTTTGCTGTAAGAGATATTGCTACCTGCTGTCTGTAACACTGATGTCCACACACAGGAAGGATGTCATCCATACTATAAAGGTGAAGGAACAACATCCACAGAAGTCAGCAATTTAAAGTACAGGGTTGCCATGACAGTGGTTATCTGAAGTACTACACAGCAGGCTGCATGCAATTAGCAACTGGTGGACACTGACTGGTGCAGAGGCCACCATCTGATTATGTGCAATACCAACAAAAGCATGCTGCAATCTATTCAAACCAGCTCAATCACTCTAGTGGAGAGACTGAGAGAGAGAAAGAAAAAAAAGAAAAAAAAACTTTAATAAAAGTAACAAAGCTCAGGGTTGTGTTACAGCAGAAAAAACATAGGTATGTGAAACAGATATGCCTGTACTTGCATGTAGTATATGGCATAGAATAATATGATGTATAATGTGAAAGGATGTATATGTGCCATCAGTATTTGTTCCTGTAATGATGTTCTGCTCAACAACTGCACTGGACAATAGTGTCAGTCCCTGTGGGCAGTGGGACATATTTGTCAACTGCGCAGATCAGCAGTGAATGGCAAAGATGTGACCCATGATATCTGTGTTCTGTAAATTACTGTGGCCAATGGCTGGTGGGGGTATTAATACTGCCATGATAGACACACGGGTGTGAGACCACACCACCTGCAGGAAAGTCATGTTAAAGTGTAGCATAGCATGCCCAACTGTCATATCAGTATAATATGCTTATCTAAAATCTGTCACCATACATACCCCCCCTAATGTTAGTCTGTGTTCACATATGACACTTGTCTGTGTTGCAGCAGGGCAGAACAGTACAGCTGTGAAGTAAAGAGAGTTACAAGAGTGTGGACCAGATGTTTGTATGCACCCCACATACAGATACATATATATGTGATACATATTCACAGCTGTGTATGTCTACAGAACCTCGGACAGTTATACATATATATAGGTATATAAACAGCATATAATGACATCTACACATATATGCACATATGTGTGTATATATATATATATATATATATATATATATATATATATATATATATATATATATATGTCAATACATGTCCCTTGCCATGACGTGTGAGAGAACATCACACATCAATACACAACATACTAGTACATGGCTGCAAAATGGAGTGTGGTGTGTAACCCATGTTTGGAACACATTGCAATTGTTTGAGGATGTGGGATATATATGCTGGTGAAGGGCATTAGGCACATATTGGTATGCAGGTCTGGTTGGGTGACAAACAAGACAGCATACAGGGCTGGTATATGATATGTGGTGGTTAAACACTGTGGATGGGTAGTTATATTTGGAATGTGGTGGCCATTGAGCCCCCATATGGGAACAAAGGGAACATGGTGCCCACCCATGGACAATCATGAAAGCATCTACATGGTCATAAAGGTGCCTGGGCCGTGGGCTGAGCAGGAGGAGAATGCATGTCAAACCTTGTGTATGTGTACTGCATGCCTCCAGGTGAAGTAGCACATACCCCATGTCTCTGTGGAGCTCTCTATGCACAAGACCCTGGACCTAACTGGGTGACAGACATATGTCTGTGTGCTCCATAGGGGACACACCATCCCTCAGGTGGTTCTACATGAAGGTAGTGCCGGAACAGTAGATAATGAGGTTCCATGGTTGTCACAGATTTGATGTGGACTGGTAACATGTGCACATTAGGTGGGAGTGGTGTTCCTGCTTGCAAATAACCCCTACACATACTGGTATGTAACTGTCATTGAACATGTGTGGGATGTAATAGTCCACACAATCGCAGAACATGTTCAACAGCATGCATAGATATCCCCAATAACACAGAATGGCAGATGTGTAGCAATCACATAGCAAGCATACCACATGCATATGAGGAAACATGGTGGCAGTGACAATGGCATGCAGGTGAAATACCCTGTAACAGCCCAACAACTCTAGTGTCCCAAAAGGGAGCATGTCTATAAACACATAGCAGAAAGTGTTGTACAATACAATATATGTCCCAATGGTACATATATCAGAGACATACCACTTGCGTTGCGTGAACATTAAGTTGGAGCTGATATGGTGGTGGGAGACTGATATGTGTATTGTATTATGGTAAATGTGCCATATGAGTTGCTCAGACATATTTCCATCTTTATGTCTTTCAGGGAGTATGGTGCACCCAAGGAATCCCACCTACAGTGTCACTGAGGATGACATAATGCTCACCAGCATCATCCAGAACTACCAGCTGCTGTTCTCACTGACAAGCCAGGACCAGCATGAGTGAACAGCCATGTGGAATGATGTGGTCCGCAGGGTGAATGAGGTGGGGATGCACAGCTGTACATATGAGCAGGTCCACCTTCATTGTGGAGACCTGCTCCGCCATGTATGTTGCCATGCCACTGCAATGTGGGGTGACCACCTTGCAACAGGGGGAGGGCATAACATCCACCCCCCTCACCACAGTGGAGGAGCTGCTCATGAGCCTGGTAGCACTTGCCCGCCCAGAAGAGCTACAGACATATACAGTCATGGAGGTGGGTGCTACACACACACCAGACATGGAGCATGCAGGTAAAGTTCCAGGCCATATCAGTAGACCATGGTTGTGTATGCATCTGTACAAGTTGATCATACATATGTGAGATGTGGAGTCTGTTGCTGTGTAGTACTGATAAGCAGTAATACATAATCTGTAGTGCTGTGGACTTCAGCCGTTGTTTGACTGCAATATTGCAGCCACCCTGTAGCAATGCCACAGCTGTGGCCACTGACATCAACTCTATCTCATCTCAATGTAGGTACCTCTGGGATACCAGCAAGACAGCAGCTGGATGCTGGTGAGTATGGTTTAAGGCTAAGCTTGGCAATTCACTGTGCATGTCTTAGCTAAGGTGTAGGCCATGTACACATCTAACACACCTACCCATAATACATGCTGTACAGGTTCACTGACAGAGCACACACCTCACTAATGAGATTACCAGCCTCAAACACATGCAGTACACAGACCATTTCAGACAACTGTGGCTACACTCAAGTGCACATTGCCCAGGCATAGCTGACATCTGCCTAACATACACAGCTATGTCATACACAGAGCAGTTGAACATGCTACACATAAAGACATCCCACTCCCTCTGCAAACACATGCTTCAGCATCCTAAACCTTATTAACACATTACACAGAACATACTGGAGGGATAGGGCCCCGTCCTGGGGAATTCCCGCACTTTGGAATGGACTATCCATTCATGTCAGGCAATGCTACTCATTGGCCCTCTTTACAAAAACACTTGACAACTGGATGGGAAATGGGGAATTCACCCTGGGTAGTATGTCTGTGCCACAGCCTGACAGGGGCACAGGGGAATATCATTAGTGGATGGTGCATGGCTGGGAACCCCTGTGGCTAGTCTTATGTAGGCCCCAGGACCAATAGACCAGTACTTACCTATGAACCTATGTGTACCACAGGCAACATCAGCCAGGGCTCAATAATGGTCAATAGTAGTCTCTACACTCACCATAGATACAGTACATTGTGTCTGTGGTTGGTCTAATGGTAGTCTATCACTCATACATGCACCACTGATGATGACATCTGTGAATACACATCAAGCATTCACTAAACACGTGTCCACATGTAATCCAGAAACACACAGAGGCTGTGAGCAGCAGCGGAAACACAACTGACACACAGATACACATCCTGCAATGGTGTGTACACCTGTAAGGTATGGTGCACAGTACATGCCAGGGTGCTGAATAGATGCACAGCAATGCTGTGGACATGGGTGCAGTGTGTTCCATGGGGATGGTCATCACCTAGGTAGCAAAGGTAGAAGGATGTAGACCAAATAATCCAATAATTACTTCCACAGAATACTTTATTAAATACGAAAAACAAATACGAATGTGAAATCCATCAAGCGCTTTCGCCTGAAACACTGTCAGGCTTTTTCAAGATATTCACAAACAGGACAATACCTTGCTTTAAATAATACCTTCAATAAGCCTAAATTACAACTTGCTAAAATCAATTAAAACAATCAAATCCAATTAAGGAACTAATTAAACACATTTCAATATGCTTATGTACCTATGCCTGCTGAAGAACCTAAGGGAACCATTCGCTGATATGTATCGTACTTCTAAAATATTAACGATACATTTCTTTACATAAACATTTAGTAAGATGCTTCTTATATCATTTATAAATATAAATATAAATATAAATGTGAATAATAATATAAAATGGGGAAATATTAAATAAATGTAATGTAGTAAACACTGAAAATATATTGTAAATGCACTGTGAAACATGCAGCTATTAAAATACATAACATATTTTCACTACTTTGAAAACTTGAAGTTGATTTTAAAAGTTGTAAAATCTGGTAAAAGTGCATAAATGCATAATTAAGTAAATATAAATACATCTAAAAATATAAATAATTATAAATAACCTATAAATTACGTAAATATGTGTGTCAATATACATATCCATATACACATAGATGTAATTATAAGTTAATAAATATGTATGTAAATTATAAATTATTAATTATTGATTATTAATATCAAATACTAAGTCTCTATACTAATAAATGTACTAAATACTATATTCAAATGTATATGTATGTGTCAAATCTAAATGGTCATCACCTACTAACAGAAGCCATGCATCACAGCCATGTATAATGTTGGTAACGGGGATTGACTACAGTTGCACTGCATGTTGTTGGGCACCACATGTCCTGCCTGCTGACATGTATAATTACAGGTTTGTGTGTGATACTGCACTGCACCGTCACCTGCTATTGTGTGTGTTATGGTGGTTCTGGAGCTGTCTCTAGGTGCTGTCTGGTGGAGTGTATGGGTTGTCATGTATGTCAACTGCATGTGTGTATATCTGTGTGTGTGTGTGTGTGTGTGTGTGTGTGTGTGTGTGTGTGTGTGTGTGTGTGTGTGTGTGTGTGTGTGCATGTACTGTTTAGTGGTGGTGTACAGGTCTTACAGTCTGTTCTCTGTTTTCCTCTCACAGGTAGCGAGGTGGGGCTGGGTCCCTCCTGCAGGGAATCTGATATCACTGATACAGACAGTGACCATGAGGATAAGATAGGTGTGTTTAGGCACAGGCAGGGTCATCAGTGGTTGCCGCTGGGCCACCAATTGACATCCCACATGTATCCACACCATTCACGCACATAGTCACACTGCCTCTACATACCTCATCACCGTTGGCCTTAGCTGAGGGACAGTCTATGGTTGGCATTGGCCAGGACAATGTGGTATCTATGGCACATGTGTCACGACACAGCAGCCATAGCCAGATGTCTGACAGGGTACCACATAGGCAGATGTTCAGGGGTGCTTGTCGGAGCACTGTTTTTCATCATGCCCTTGGCAGACGTGCCACATCTATATCAACCACACTCATGTTCCTGGCTGTCATGGAGGCACAGGCACAAATGGAAAGGTACACCAGGCAGGGTCTAAGGGCACAGAGGGCTCATCACACCTCTGTAACTGACAGCATTCATGACCTAGCAGGTGCCATCCGTAATTACACAGAAGTCATGGATAGACAGTGGGGTGAGACATTGGATCTCATCCACAATGTCATGTCCATGCATCAGGACAGGTGGGACAGTTGTGACGGCTACATGGACATATGCCAGCAACACCAGCAGCTGGAGGTCATCGTGGACATTCCACCAGTCACAGCCCCTCCCGTAGTGGCAGTACCAGCCCCAGCACTGTGGGGGGGTGCTGTCCACAGACCATCATAGCAGACCACATGCACGTGGCCCTGGCTAGTCCCAGGAGGGACCTGGATCCAGTGGACATCTGTCAACCTCGGGGGACAGTACTCAATCTGGCTTTGTCCCTGATACTGCCTGTAGCACCCCTGCCAGGCACAGGTCCCATGTCCATGACCAAAGACAGTGAACTGCAAACCCTGCCAGGTACAGTCTGCAGCTGTCTCACAAATCCCCGTATAGGGCAGCCACATGGTGGAACTGTGTGCATGCAGAGACACACACACACACACACACACACACACACACACACACACACACACACACACACACACACACACACATAAACAACAAACCTAGGCAACAACATACCTGCACACACATTACCATTGGTCCATAACAGTACTCAGCCCCCTCACACACACACACACACACACACACACACACACACACACACACATCAATTGTATGGCTCAGCCTAGGCCTCTGGCAAACCAACAACACACCCTGTGCATATAATGATACATGTGCCACTCCCTGACATCCGTAACATCGATGCAGGGACAGGCTAACATGGTGCTGATGCACAGGGTGACTGTACAATAGTGTAGCAATGGAATGCTGTGTAGCATGTTGTCAGCAGTAAAGTGAAATGCTAATATATTGGAAGGTGTAGCTGTGCAGCCATGATGCATGATAGCTGTAATTAACAATGTTGTATTGTTGTAACCATTATCTATTCTGATTGTGTTGTGTTTGTCCATGTGCCACATGGCTGATGGGTGTAGTGGTGTCAGCAGGCCTTCTACAGTGGACACCAGTAAGTATAGTGGGTGGTACACATGACATGGCTGGGTACAACACACAGAGCCTTTGGTTTGGATGCAGTACAGGTACAAGACTGTACACATGGAGGTATGTCCCCATGCAGGTAACACATCTGTTGCACATGTAATCCCACCAAGACAAGATAGGCACAACCACACATTGCTATATATGCAGTCTGCAATGTGGATGACATTGAACATGCTAACAGCAGTGTGTATGTTACTTTCCCCAATCTACTGCAATCCTCACCTCAGTAACATGAGTGTGCCACTGCCGGTGGCATAGCCTTACCCTTAGGAGAGTGTGAGGCACTCAACTACTATGAATGGTGTAAACAACAACAAACAACCTGATTACATACACTGTACGGTATTACAGACAGCTATGTGGGGGGATAGATGCAACAGCAACTGCAATAATGGTGGATGTGTTCACAACAGCTACACCCACTGGGGTATAGCAACCCTAGTAGAGCTGCACACCTCTACAGTGTGGAGGAGGGCATTAACACATCTATGACCTGTGAAGGACTGTATGCCCATGGGATGGCACCTGTGCAATGTTGGCATTTGCCAAGCAGTCCTGGTGGAAACATAGTCTGCGAATAGAGATAGATCCCTGAACAACTACAAACATTCCTACATGTTGGATGGTGTACAAAAGCCTGCTATGATCTACATAGGCATTGCACATCACTTAACTCTCATCTACACCTGTCATGATTGGGTCAAGGAGGTATACCAGGTTCAGGTTGTGTTCTCTGCCTTTAACATGTCCAACATTGGAAGGGTCCCATGTGTTAAAATTACCTGTGACATTGGCCATGGGTTCATTATGTTCCATGTCCTTGCAGACCAGGGTCATCAGGCTACTGGGTGGTAGTTCCCAGCTGACATGGTGGATTTGTGGTTGTCCTTGCCAACATTCATAAATCCATTGTCAGGTGTAGGCCTACTGGATCGTATGAGGGATTCCAGCTTCTTACTGCACCTGCCCAGGGTGTTCCCCCAAGCATGACATTTCACTTCACTGTACTGCATGATATGTTAGTAATGCCAGCCTAATATCCTACAGGTGGGATGGAGTACTGTTAACATGTACTGCCCTTGTCATGTAGGGTCCTGGTTATGGGATCTGCTAAGGTTGGTAGTGTATTGCAGGCCAGATGTGTTGGCTGTGGGGAGGGGAATACCTATCCATGCCAGATATATGTTGTTTGGGTCTCTCAAACCCATCTATTGTACATGCGGATATATATGTTGTGGTTATGTTGCCAGTTTCATCTACAGATGTATGTATATACCTATATAGATATAGATGTGTTTACCTTTGAAAGGGAGACAATCATTTCTTTGAATGGCCCTTTCTGCAAACCGAAAGGACCAATCCATCATTTCTAATAGTACCACAGTTCAAAACAGAGTAAATCTAAACGCAGCTTCACTGATTCTCGAACTGCAAGTTGGAATACATATAATGCAGGGGGCAAGCCCCCCCTGCACCCCCCATCTGGGGGTTTGGGCCCCCCACAACCCCCTAATGTGATATACTAACTCCGAGTTCACACTACAGTTGAAATAGGCAAATATTCCCCATCCTCACTATAGTGCCATCCACACCCAAATTGCCAAATCTGCAATGAGCGAATGCATAGTGACATTCACTCGCACATTCAATGCATTAATTGCAAGATTGTGCAATGCTGAGAACATACTTTCGGCCTTCCAGCTTTTGGAGACATGAAATTCTCCCTTTGAAAGGTGAACCATATATATGCTAACATATATGTGGACATATGGATGCATACATATATATCTATAGATGTATGCGTATCTATGTATATACTGATATATATATATATATATATATATATATATATATATATATATATGTATATATTTCTATAGCAATATCTACATATACAGATATGTTATATCCATTTAAAGATAAATATATATACATACACAAATACAGCTACATGGTGGAATACATTCCCTGTAGTGTTGTATACCTGGGCTGGATGATATGTATGTGAAAACATCATGAATATGCATATCTGTCATGGCTTAGTGGTAAATCACTTTGTGTATGGTGTGCATGGTCCTGGTTTTGAGCCTGGCAGGAGCTGTTTATTTTGTTGCTGGGCAGAACACAGCCCGTTGGATACAGAATGATTAAGGAACTTTAAAGCAGTTGTAAGCGAGTTTACGTGGGTTTGCGCAATGGTAAGCACTGCTAACCTCCGGTTACATTTTCATACACTCAGCTTCTAAATTACTTAACCTATGTAGGCACTGCTTAGCTCCGCGCAAACACGGGCAAACCCGCTTAAAACTGCTTTAAAGTGCCTTAATCACTCTGTATCCAACGGGCCGTGTTCTGCCCAGCAACAAAATAAACAGCTCTTGCAAGGCTCAAACCAAGGACTCTGCACACCCTAGACAAAGGGATGTACCACTAAGCCATGACAGATACTCAGAAAGTCAATGTTTTCAGAAACATAGCATCCAGTCCTGTCATGCAACAGTACAGAGAATGTATACAAACATCTATATGTCTGTGTGTGCAACTATATTTAAATCTTAACAGCTACAACATATCCATATATGTGTGTGTGTGTGTGTGTGTGTGTGTGTGTGTGTATGTATATATATATATATATATATATATATATATATATATATATATATATATATATATATGTATACATGCATATACATATATATTTTGTTTTACTAATTCTATATACATATATATCACTATATATGCACATATACATGCATATGCCTAAATCGACACGTGTCAACACCTATATGTCTACATATACACAGCACGTTACGTATGTGTACGCAGATATATATTTATGTAGGTATATACAGGCATAGTTATATATCTGTTAGCAGATATATATATCTATATAGGTATATATGGCCGTACATCTGTAGATAGCAATTGCAGATTAACAAATACACATATGTTCACATGCACCGTCAATGGGGTTGAGAGGCCCCAAACACTATATGTCTTGTACAAATAGGCATCCCCCCACAGCCACATATGTAGAAGGTGCACACAATATGGAACAGCCACTATGCCTACAGTTAACACCTGAACAACTGGACACTGTATAGGCCACACATACTAATGTCAATCGTTGCCTGCAACATATACCCATAGAAAGGTCATAGGAAACATATCACACACAGGTTTGCAGAAATGGGAATCCTTTAATTGTGTACTATAACAGTTCTATATGCCATGTCATATAGCTGTTAAGATACTAACAAGCATATAAACAGAGTACTACAACTGTAAAACAGTTACACTAATACAGTAGCCTGGAAAAGTTCATAACTGTTGCTGTCCAGGCCAAGCCCTTCGAAATGTACAATAGTGAAGACAGACTGGGCCACAGTATGTACTGCAGGTGTGTAGCCTCTATCTACACTCTGTACAAACTCCGTAGGAGGTAAAGACGTTCTGTGATCAAATGGGTTGTAACCGGTACATAACAAGGCATAACAAACAGAACAGTCTGTATGGCAGGAGGCAGTAGGCTTGCAGTACCCCAATTCATGTAAGTAGTGTCAATATAGGTGAAGTATATGGTACTGTACATACAGACACCTTGTGGCAGCTCACCCCTGATACCCCCACATTGTGTAACAGCCTATGTCATTCATGGTGCTCCCCACCTAGACTCAATAATACAGGCCCATATAACACTGTTACATACACTGGCCTCTGCAGTGCATAAGGGCACATGTGTTGTGTAGGTGACGCCCACACATATATGACCCCAGCCCCACTGTATGTGTGGGGAATACAACAGCAGTGGACTAATGGCAGAAATGGCAGTGTGATATACTCACAGCCCACTACAGAACAACCCCCAACAGCATGACATATGTGCAAAGCTTGGTATGTAGATGGAGGACAGAGGCGGGAAAACAGGCACATATGTGGAACACTGTTGCCATACACTAAGCACGGTGCTGGTGTTACAGGATAGTCTGCAACATACCCTTAGTCAGGGAATTGAGGTTAGAAATAGAAATGGATGTAGCCATGTACTGATAGCATGCAACACACACACTGCCAGTGTAATATCTGACACAGGATCTGTGTGATGGACAGACAACATAATAGGCATACCTCTGTCCAGCAAGAGGATAGGCCCACAGTAGTGAGCTATGCAGACAGACTGCATTCCAAGTTATACTAGTATGTATACACACACACACACGCACACATGCACACACACACACACACACACACACACACACACACACACACACACACACACACACACACACACACACACACACACACACACACACACCCTGTAACACCAGTACTACTGTCTGTGGTTCCTGATATTCCTACAAATATGTGGCCACTCTGAGTGTGCAGGTTCCCCTGTAATAGGTATAGCTACCTGCTGCCTGTATCACTGATGCCCACACACAGGAAGGATGTCCATCACACAGGAAATTTAAAGGGACCACGCCCACATGCTGTAGGGATTTAATGTGGGTGGTTGCCATGACAGTGGTAATTGGAGGTAGTACACATGTAATTTTATATATATATATATATATATATATATATATATATATATATATATATATATATATATATATATATATATATATATATATATATATATATATATATATACATGGCTATCTGGATAAGTATATTAACATATATTTCCACCATATGTCCTGGACATGGAGTGTAGCCCTACCCCAGCCCCTATAGTCACAAAGTCGTAGTGCAAGGGGATGTCAGGTATGTATAGCAGGTATATTACTAGACTGTTGCTACTGTCATTGGGATTGTCTTCACAGACATGGTGTGCGTGGAAGGTGACAACTGCTTATAACATGTGTGCCATTGGCTACTGACAGACATCCTAAGGAAATCATTGTAAAGTACCGCTGCTAGCATGTAATGTCCCTGTGGAGTGCAGCAGAGATATTGGCCACTATATGTGGAACTTTGGACACACCTTGTACAGTCCATAGGTATACACATAATCCCTTAGTGCACAACATGTGTACCAGGCCTGACAATATGGATGTAGACAGCCATGTAGATGGGTATAGCACATAACGACTGGTATACATTTGGCACCATAGGTGTTGGATTCACACACTTCTGTCTGGCCTGACACAATAACTGCTGGTACAGGGGTGCCATGGACACATACTATCCACTAGATATTGACATATATCTGTACAGCATCCCACTGCTCTGCCTGACATACATGGCTTTTAAGGGAGGTCCGGCATTACATCCCACTGGTTAAGTACACTAAGCTGCTAGGCATGTAACAATGCACTGTGCAGGCTACAGGCAGGCTGGCTCAACACTGGCCTACATCTCGTATGGGGGAATGCACATGTACCTGAATATATAGCAGGCTCAACAGCCATGTCACAGCACAGGGTAAGATACACCTGTGTCACAGTGCATAACCACAACCAATGTGAACACAGCCACAGCCACATATGGTAAGCTAGCATAACATTACAGTATATGGACTATCTGTTCTACACCATCCTCATATGTGTCACTCACAGAATGACCCTACATATACTGGGCTGCTACACAGTTTGATCTGATGGCTGTCTGTGGTTTGGGACATGTGTGTGTATGGCCCTACAAACATGTACGGCAAAATGGTACCATACAGTGGGGCAGCAAGTAACATCTGATAGAAGGGGAGCTAGAACAATGACATCTACCACAGTGTGTACACAGGCTAAAGTACATATTAACAATACACAAACTGCCGACATTCACCATCACTACACAGACCTCAGTACTGTACAAACATCCACAGAATGACCAGCGTATGTCATGAAATATAACCTCTACTGTACATGACATGTGTAGTAATCTGATATATCATTGGCTTATCAATTATGATGACACTATTTATGGTGTACAGCACATATGCACCACTTCATGCATGCCATATGTACAAAGGTTGACAGAGGTGTGGCTGACAGCACATACACAGGGCCAGTACAGACATGTTGCTGTGATAACCTCATATATTTTCCATTGTAACGGGGTTTGTTGCAACATATGTCCTATGAGGGATATGAAGTCAGTAACTGTCACAGCCTTCACCATCTACAGACTGTAATCCTCACACTGCATTCCACAGATAGATGCACTGTGGCTAACACATGAAACCAAAGGCACAACACTGCCTAGTCTGCAGATGGGGATTCCTCATATACACGGAACTGACATAGCAGGTATTGTGACATGTACGACAGACATATCCAGACAAACACTGTTAAACCAACATTACTCCAAATGCAGTAGTCAGGTCAGGCACATCTCCATCCTGTTTGTTGCCCTCTTTCCACAGTGTATGTTATTAGAGGTAAATCCCCAATCCATATGAGATGCTGTTTGCCAAACAACAGATCTAGTTCCTGCTCACAATGACTGAAAAGGGCCAATACCACCATGATGTTCCTAGGTATTGGAGTGTATTTCCATGCAATTGGCTATGGCAATGTTACCACAGCTGTTCCACATACAATCAGCTAGGGGAGGGCTGCAATTCGTGCAGAGGCCATCAGCTGATCATGAGCATCACTTAAAATACACAATGCTGCCTAGGCAAGGCAGGTGTGGGTCTCTACATCCACCAGATAGGGAGTAGGGGAGGCAGACAGAGGCAAATACATGTCAGGGAGGGGTGGGAGAGTAAAACTGAAGCATGTTTGTGTCACACAACTACCAGCACAGGGTATCAAACCCCCGACAACTATGTAGTGCTATCACAGTTCGATGCAGTTATTGGATGCACCATATGGGTTACCCGATGTGGAGCACTCAGTACATACATGTGATGGTGAGTGACATCTGCTAAAGGGATATGGTAGATATACGGTAGGTGATATACACATGCCTGTCTGCATGAACAGGTGCCAGCATCAACACAGGCACACTCACACAGGGACACACACACATTGACACAAATGGCAGGGCGAGGAGTGCAACTCATCACTAGTGGGATTGTCACAACACATCAATGTGCAAGTATCACATGCATCACACGGGTCATACGGAGGTCATATGGGCAAAGAGTATGAGGAAGTGTCAGACATCAGACAGCATGCTTCAGTATGCCCTGGGTGGTTGTAGTGAGTGTGGATGTGGACATACGCACCATACAACACACACGAACACACAGGGTGCCAGTTCTGACATGCACGGGTGCATGTCTGCATGGGTGTGTGGTGGTCAACTGTACCAGCAGGCTGTACAAGGGTAGGCGATGGGTATACCTTGGCATCAGGCCACATGACAATGGTCTGCATTGTGGCTCAGGCCTGTAGTTTCTGCATTTGCCCACACAAGTGAGCATTGCATCCCCCATCCAGTCACCTGGGTGACTATTGTGTGTGGCCAATGCTGTACATCACATGCCATGTATGTGTTCCTTAGTCTACGACATGGATGGTGTCTGGGATGTGCACACCTCTCACATGCATGTACAGTGACATGTGGAACTGTACCTGGGGTGTCTGTTCCATATTGTGGACACAGATTATCATCAGATGTGCCAGTCTTGCCGACCTGTGGCAGGAACTGGTAATGGGCAGCAGGTTTACCCTGCACCTACATTGATAGGATGCTAACAGCATTCCCTGATGTCAGTGTCATCTGTCCATACAGGGCATGTTGTCAGGCATGGTATGCCCGTTGCGAGTCACATGTGAAGGCACCACAGGTGGTGCAGGTGTCCATTGGGGAACATGGTGGAGGTGCATTGTCTGCCTGTACGTGCATATTGGACAGATAGGCAGGGTGGCATGCCCTCTGTAGCCCACTGCTATCACTGCATAGTTACTATCAGTGGCCAATATGCAGAGTACTACCCACATATTGGCTGCTACCTAGGCATGTGTGTGCATATGACACATGGTTTGAGTGTGTGCTCTGGGTAATAGTGGGATTGCTAACTGTGATTGGCTGGCCTTGATGTCACATGTATGGGTATGGCTTTGCACCCCAACATCTCAGCTAATTTACATCTGTTATCCCTGTATGGTTGACATTGTGATATATAGTACGGCCACCATAAAGGAAATAAGCAAACCCCCTCCACATTGCCCACAGATGTCACCCACTCACACCCACCTCTACACCAGATACGAGTTACACACACACAGACACACACACACACACACCTGTCATGTCTGGGAGTAGAACCCCAACCTAACCAGTTTATTACACTACAGCACTACGCAGTTATAGTACGCGCCATGGACATTACTGGAGAACTTCTTCCCCCAAAGGTATATTTCACAATGAATGACATCAGCAGGATTACCAAAGTAGGCATTTCAACTGTGCTGCGAGTGACTAGCCTAAAATGCATCACTCCCTAGACAGACAGCGAGACACACACAAAACATCCACAACTGACGTGTGGGTATAGAACCCCTGACCAAGGTCTATATCACACTACAGCATGGAGCTGTTATAGGATCACCACAGGGATTTTTAGAGACATCCTTCCCCAAAGGTGTATTTCACACTGAATGACAGCAGGATTACCACAGTAGGGCATTTCAACTGTACTGCGAGTGACTAGCCTAAAATGCATTGCTCCCTACAAGACAGTGAGACACACACAAAACTTCCACAACTGACATGTGTGGGTATAGAACCCCTGACCAAGGCCTATATCACACTTTAGCATGGAGCAGTTATAGGTCACACCACAGGGATTACTAAGGACCTTTCTCCCCAAAGTTGTATTTCACAATGAATGACATCAGCAGGATTGCCAAAGTAGGGCATTTGAAATGTACTGTGAGTGAGTAGCCCATAATGCATTGCTCCATACACAGACATTGAAACACACACAAAACATCCTGAACTGCCATAGGTGGACATGGAACCCCACCGCAGTTCTAAATCACACTACAGCAGTACGCACTTACAGGACGCGCTACAGAGATTACTGGGCTATGACTTTCCCAGAGGTGTATTTCTAGGTGAGTGACATCAGCAGCCTTACCAAAGGTGAGTATATGCATTCTAAGGAGTGTGAGTAACCTAAAAAGCATTGTTCGCTACTCAGTCAGAGACAGAGACACAAAGACTCACAGTTGCCAAGTCTGGGGTTAGAAAAAACCTACCTAACTACTTTAGCACACTACAGCAGTACACAGTTACAGGACGCTCTACAGAGATTACTGAACTATGACTTTCCCAGAGTTGTATTCCTAGGTGAGTGACATCAGCAGCCTTGCCAAAGTTGAGTATATGAATTGTATGGAGTGTGAATAGCCTAAAAAGCATTGCTCTCTACTCAGTCAGACACACACACACACACACACACACACACACACACACACACACACACACACACACACACACACACACACACACACAGTTGCCAAGTCTGGGATTAGAACACCTACCACAGTTGCCAGGTCTGGGGTTAGAACACTTACCTAACTACTTTATCACACTACAGCAGTACACAGTTACAGGACATGCTACAGAGATTATTGGGCTATGACTTTCCCCGAGGTGTATTTCTAGGTGAGTGACATCAGCAGCCTTGCCAAAGTTGAGTATATGAATTGTACGGAGTGTGAGTAGCCTAAAAAGCATTTCTCTCTACACAGTCAGAGACAGAGAGACGTCTGGGGTTGGAACTACTACCTACCTAGTTTATCACTACAGCAGTATGCAGTTATGGATGCACCATGGGGATTACTAAGCTACAGCTCTCCCAAAGGTGTATTTCACATTGGATGACCTCAGCAGGCTTGCATAATACTGCTATGGGGAGGGCGGTGTGTGCTTGGGCCATAACCCATTCATGTAGGGGTTGACATCCCACATACGGGCACACACGGGGTCATATGTCACAGGTACATGTATACAGCTACTAGGTGAATAATTCCTTGTACAGTCATGTTGCACAGCTGGCACGTGCAAAACATAGTCTGTCATGCTGACAGATACTGGTGGCTAGTATCTGCAGTGCGTGACATCTGCACCTCATGTGTTTGGGGCCCTTTGGCTGTGTGTTGTGTAGGACAGGCCCTGATAGCTCCTTGTCACAGTCATCCTCTTCCACACATCTATGTCCATCTACCTTTGGCTTATTATAATGTGTTGTCCTTACATATATGTCTGCATTCCTATCCACTGTGTGTGCAAGATAGGAGTGGGGCATACTGACATGTGTCTGCACTAAGAAATGCGACTACCAGATATATCTGGTCCACTGGTGTTTGCAGGCATGGCCTTCATGTATTTAAGTGTGTGAGCATGTCCAGTATGACCTTTCAGTATGTTGTTGACTGACATTGCCTTCATTCCTCTAAGTGTATGAGCATGCCCAGTAGGGCCATCAGGTAGCATGCTGTGTCTGCAGCGTATACATTGGTCATTTGGGATTGACTGTTGCTACATTTCTGCATAGTGGGGGGGACACCTGACTGTTTCTACATTTCTACACAAGAGTGGGGGGGGGCACCTGACTGCTACAAGTGTACATAGGATGGGGGGCACACCTGATACTTTTACACATTTGCTAGGACTTTACTGGTATATCGGGTACATTATTTAAGTCTGTAGTCTTACCTATCGTGCTGGCTAGAGGCATACCAGTGTACTACAGATCTTAGATTTAACTACCTACATATTAGTTTCTGACTTCCTAGCCTTCACAACTTACATCCAACTGCCTGGCCTGCTGTAGTCTGCCTGTGTAGGCCTGGCGGAGGGGTTACCCATAGGGCTCATTCAGAGGCCATAGTACAACATTTGTTTGTATTTGTCTACGCTTATCCTGCTGGCTGTAGCTGTTGTTGGGTATGTGACCCTCCAACCGGCATGTGTGAGTCACTTACCTTGTGGGTGTCCCAGTATTGAGGGTGGTGCTTCAGGGCTGCCTATGTCGAATGCACGTAGTGCACTCCCTATACATGATTGAGCACAGGTAGTGCCATGTTTGGCATCTCTTTTACTGCATGTGTGAATCGGCAAGAGGTGTCATTCCCTGGGTCCCTATTGTGTCAGTACATGTGCTATGCATTGCCTCTTTGCCAAGGCCAGGGCATACTGTGCACGCCTCCTTCTGCCTACTGGGGCAGGCTCAGGTTGTTCCTCCTCTGAGTCACTCTGTGCCTGTGCAGGCCTTGGCAATGGCTGTTTCCACAGGATCATATTGTGTAGCATGGCACATACAAGGACAATTTGGGTACATGTAGTTGGTGAGTACTGCAAGACTCCACCAGATGTGTCCAGGCTCCAGAACTGTGACTTGAGCATCCCAAACACACGCTCTATTATGATTCGTGTTTATGCGTGTGCTTCATTATGGAGTTCTTGTTCGGGTGTGTGTGCATTTCTGATGGGTGTTATCAGCGATGGCTCCAGTGCGTATTCAGCATCCCCCACTAGGTGACCATGTGGGATGTCCCCATTGGCAAATATCTGGTACAGCTGCATCAGATGCCAGATGTGGGAATCGTGGTAGCTTCCAGGGCAGCCAGCACCTATATTCATTATTATGCCCTGGGCATCGCACACGACCTGGCAGTTGATGAAGAGGAAGCCCTTGCGGTTGATGTAGACCCTACCCTGCTCACTAGGAGGTGTTTTGATGCGTATGTGCGTGCAGTCTACTGCACCCACTACCTCAGGGTATTCTGCTATTTGGTGGAAGAGATGCATATTGCTGGCCAATGCCTCACAGGTGATGGTGAAATATACGTGCTCACTGACGTGCTGACATGGCATCCAGGAACTGGTGGAGTACCCTGGATGCGGATGCCTGTGAAATCCCCATCATATCCCCAGTTGGCCTTTGGAAGGTACCTGTAGCTAGTATTCTTAGGCCTACACATACCTTGGTATCCACTAGGATAGTTCTGTGTGTGAGGCGTGG
Organism: Protopterus annectens; assembly: GCF_019279795.1. Taxonomy (NCBI): domain Eukaryota; kingdom Metazoa; phylum Chordata; order Ceratodontiformes; family Protopteridae; genus Protopterus; species Protopterus annectens. The sequence continues at coordinate 518,849,283 of NC_056733.1, forward strand.
CCAGCACAACTCAACAATTTGCTGTAGGAGGCCCCTGTCCATCCTATAGCGCTCCATTATCTCCAGCTCATGTAGCCCTTGGTAGGTTACCCTGGGTCTGTACACTCTTTTCCATCTCCTCACTGTGGGTTGCTCAACAGCATTCACACCCTCAGCCTCAGCCTCTTGCACATGCTGGTTTATGATAGCAAAAGCAGACCCTAACATTTTTTCTCTTGCTTTCGTTTTGTAAAATTTCCCCATCTGTATACACTGGTGGTGCAGAGTTTTTGGGAAAGACAAGGGGGAAAGTTGTTTGCATAGTTTATAGTGGTGTGCTGGACTGGACCTGCTGCCTGTGTAAATGGCTGATTCTGATACATTTCACCTGTCAGCTAAGTTAGTTCTCCTTGATTACCTTCCTACTGCTGTTTCCCTTCCCATTGCCTCCCTGTTTAAGCCTGTGTGTGCATCGTGCAAACGGAGTGCTCAAATGTGCACAGAGCTGCTATTTCCTGGTTTAACTTCCTTTTTCTTCCTGTAAAACCCACTGAGCGGTGTGCACACCCGCTTACACTTTGTAAAGAGTGCTAGGCAGGTTTAGACACACCCCAGCTTAGCTGTGCTAAGCTAGGTGCAATCCTGAGCCACAGGGCTCCAGTCCACTTACAGTATGCCTGACACACACCCCCATGATGTCACCTATATCCTAGTCTTGCACCCAACTATTTATACTCTTACACTCTTGGGACCTGCCTCACACCCAGGGGAAATCTGGGATTCACTATCCTTCCCCTGATTTGCATAGGATTGCCTGCTAATGCATAGTTACATGTCTCACACTGAGACTCCCCCCTTAGCAACCACTACTCACTGGCCAGGTTGTCTTCTGCCTGCCATTCACTTCCATGGCAGAATACTGATTTTAGTTAGAATGCTCATTTTAAGTTTATTTTCTCCCTGATCCCATTTGCGCGCCACTGCCCTATGCTTAAACAGTTGAGATTGGCAAAAAAAAAATAAAAGTTGATTTTTTTATTTTTTAAATAGTTTGCAATGCCAATGGCCTTATACTTGGCCATTAGCATGCTTCCTCAATGATATGCAGCCTTTATTTGGAGCTGTCATAGCTCCATTTTGAAATTTGCAAAAATGTATTCGGTTACTAACCAAGTACATTTCTGCAGATTGCACTAGTCTTGCTTGGACTATTGCAAGATTCCTGGATTGCACAATCACCTCATTTGCATGGATTTTTCCTGCACATGAGGTGATTTGCATACCAGGGCTTAGTCCGTGCAGGATTAGTGCTGGAGTTCTCATGCATGCCCCTGCCGGCTGTTCTTGGATCGTACAGCAGACATATTGCCTACGTGAGCTCTTGCACTCTGTGCAAGCTTTTGAGAATCCGGGGGATTATGTTTTTACTATTTTTTTTCATTATGTATAATGTAACTTGGAGGTTTTCTCCCCAGGACTGCATTGAAAACGGGCCCCTCCAGGCCCAATGGACCATCCTGGCAAACAAACTGCAAATAAATAATAAAATAAATAAATATTTTCTGAGAGTGCTGTGGGTTTGTGGACTTTAAGGACTCTCTGTGGGATGCACTGTCAGAGATGCAGGGTGGGAGGATTGGTGTGATGAGGGAGATGATTTTTCTGAACTATGAAACAGAGTTGGAATTGCCTAGACATGGTAAGGCCTTGCTTTATCTAATTATGGTGGCTGTTTAAAAAACAATTACTAAAAAATGGAAATCAAAATCTAAATTAACTATATTAGAAGTAGTGAATATAGTTATAGAGATAAAACGCCTGGAACTGAGATCTTTAGAAAAGGGTAGGAGCAAACTACATAGGAAAAAAATATGAATTGTGGGAACAATATATACAGGGGAGGAATGAGGTTTAAAAGAAGGCAGAACTTAAATGAGCTACGTAATGTTTGACTGAAAATGACTGGGTAGATTATAAGTGATGTATAATGTTTGCAACTGGGAGTGTGACTGTATGGTTTGTGATGTAAATGTTTGCAACTAGGATTGTGTCTGTTTTCATTTATATAAATGTATGATTGCTTATGTCGAAGTGATAGTTTAATAAAGATCTTTCTTGTTTAAAAAAGGGACAGGAATTGAGTAATTTATGTAATGTTGCTTAGGTTGCATAGTATATAGCAATATATGTGAAGTATAATGTTTGTTAATGTTAATTTAATACAATTGGATTACGTTTGTATAAATGCAAATTTGCCTACGTCACAAGTGGTAATTCAATAAAAGTGTTTAAAAAAAAAGGATCCTACATTGTTTTTACTCTTCCTGTCTCTAAGTAGCATATTGTAACCAGATTGTTGTTTCTATTCCACACCAACTGCATATGTTCTCATATCTCTTGTCCTCTGCTACTCCCTACAACCCTACCTCCAGAGCTGTCCAGAGCCTCTCTGTTTCAACTTCATAGTTTCATAGTTTCATAGTTTAGTACTAGGCTATCTGCCCTGGGGCATTTGCAAGCCTAGCCCTAGAGATGTGGCTTTCGCCACCCCATGTAGTGGTAAGGTGTATAAATTTAGAATACTGTGCCTTTGTCTAGTAGTGACACATTGAAGACCCCCTTACTTATTAGTTTACTGTGCCTCTGTTAAGTAGCGACACAGGGGTGACCCCCGGGATAAACCTACGATCTCCCATCCACTCGTCAAGATTTCTCTTGAAGAGAGTCAGTGAGGGGCTCTGCCTAACATTGACTGGGATTTTGTTCCAGAGTATGGGAAGCCTCTGAGTTATGAATCTGTCCCTCCAGCATGTTCTGTTCATGTTTGTACTGAGGTTTAAATCTTTGGCTCGTGGTTCTTATGGATTTTGATTTTTTGAGGTGGAGCATGTCCATCAATTCCTGGTTGGACATGGCCTTGTACGTCAGGCACAGATCACCTCTGAGCAGGTGGTATGCTACTGAATAGAGCTGGAGTTTCTTTAGCCTGGCAGCATATGACATATGTTGGAGACCCTTGATCCTCTTGCTGAGGTACTTCTGGGGTCTCTCCAGCTGTTGTAAGTGCCGGGTGAGGTACATACCAAATGGGGCATTGTACTCAATCATGGGCCTGATAAGGGAGGAGTACAGGGGCATGATGACCTCCTTTGATCTGGATGTGAACCCCTTCATGATAAGGTGGGCAAGGTAGAAAGTTTCTAACCACTTTGGCAACATGGGTGTCAAATGAGAGGTCACTATCAACTTGAGTCCCCAGGTCTCTGATTACTTTTTCGGTACTCAGTGGGTTACTGTCTATGTGATAATTTGTGGGTATTTTATTTTTCCCAAAGGGGATGACTATACATTTCTTGGCATTCAGTTTAAGGCCGTGATTCTGGCACCAGTTGTCCGTTTCAGTGAGGCCTTTCTGTAGGATGTATGTGTCAGCTGGTGTACCGACTATGGCTCCTAGTTTGCAGTCATCTGCGAACTTTGTCAGCCACAACCCTCCCATGTTTGTTTTCACATCTGAGAAGTAAATGCCGAACAAGAGGGGTCCCAGGACAGAGCCCTGTGGGACACCACTTGTGACTGGCTTTGAGTCTGACATGGCTCCTGCAATCTTGACTTTATGGGTTCTGTTTTTTAGCCAGTTTGCAACCCATCTTGTGACATATGGATTTACATTTAAGCTGTTTAGCTTATCTATGATCCCCGAGTGGGGTATTGTGTCGAAGGCTTTAGCCAAGTCCAGGTAGGCTGTATGGACTGCCTTTCCCTCATCAATGGCTCTAGTGACTGTTTTGAAAAAGTCAACCAGGTTCAAAAGGCAGGATCTGCCCTTTACAAAGCCGAACTGGGTGGGATCAAGTGTCTGTAGGTCCCCAATGTCGTTTATGAGTTCCATAATAATTCTTTCCATAGCTTTGCAAACCAGGCTGGTCAAGCTTATGGGGCGGTAGTTCCCAGGGTCTGTAGTGGAGCCTCCCTTGTGGAGTGGGACCACTGTTGCTGTACGCCAGTGTTCAGGTACATATCCTGTAGTAAGGCTAAGGTTAAATAACATTTTTAATATGCGGGTTTAGCTCCTCTTGGAGTTCACGTATCACACAGCCGGGGATACCATCAGGTCCCATAGATGCTGTGTTTTTTGCTTTGTTGAGGGCGGTTCTCACCTGAACATCAGAGATGACAGAGAGGTTACATTCAGCTGGGATGAGTATTTCTTCTTTTGGAGGTGAGGGAGGGGAGAAATTTGCACTGAACCTGTCTGCCAGAATGTTGGCAATATCTGTGGGTTCGGTAAATTTTTTGTCGTTGTGTACTAACTCTGAGCATAACTGCGTGTTTTCGCCCAGGTTTCTAACATAACTGAAGAATGCCTTGTGGTTATCTTTAGTGTCCTTGGCGATTTTCCTCTCAAAGTTGGCCTTGAATATTTTTATGAGAGAACGTAGCTTTCTACTAGTGCTGATCAGAGATGCCTTCCCTTTATGGGATTTTGCTCTGTCTTGCAGTAGCTTCCTTCTTTTGTTATACAATTTGTTTATGGCTGGGGTCCACCAGACAGGACGCTTTCCTTTAGTGGAGAGGGTCTTGGTTTTATTTGGGATTGCACGATCCATGCATTCTTGGAGATGTCCATAGAAAGCATTTGTGTAGGATTCAGCATTGTGGGATGTGGTTTCCATTGGCCCTGTGGGCTTAAATGATACCATCTCAGTCTTGAGAAGTGTAAAATCGGCTTTTGAGAAGTTTCTCACTGTAGTCTTTTGTGCTGGGGGTGGAGGTGGTAAATGTATATCCAGGGTGATTAGTTTGTGGTCAGATCTCACCAGTGAGGGCAATACTTCTGGTGTGGAGCATTTTGTCCCCATGTTTGTGATGATCAGGTCTAGTATATTATCCCCCCTTGTGGGAGGATAATGCCTGTCTCTTTACCATCACCTCATCATTTCTTTGCCAGAACTTTCCACATGCTCCCTATACATTTACTTTCTTCCACTATATCTTTCTTCCCACCTTCTAAGCAATTGCATTATATTATATCTTAGTATAGTTGCATGTCTGGTAGTTCTACCCTCGCCAACTACTTCTCTTCCCCTCCTTCTGTCCATTTTTCCAGCTTCTTCTGTAATTCTCTCACTGCTTCTAAGTGTGGTTCTATTAGCAGTTTCCTTACTACACATGCATGGTGATGGGATATATCATCTTAACTAACTTTGTATGTGTTTTTGTTTCTCTTTTTAATGTGTCCTCCAGCTTCTCATTTAGTATGCTTATGTTTTCTTTCCTATCTCCTTCATTGTTTCCACTACTAACCCCAGGTATTTGGGAAAGTTTATTTTATTTATTGCCCCCCTTCATTTCTTTTACCATACCTGAACATGACTGTCTTATTCATGATGAATTTTAAGCCAATGCCCTTAAAACCTTTTCAAATTTTGGTGCAATCCTCTCCACCATGACTGATGGTATGTCAGTGTCAGCCTGGATAGAAAAAGTTGCAGCTTCATCATAATTTCCCAGGATTCCTGACCTGAGGGAACCGAAAAACGATGAAGCAAAAGGAGAGAGGAGACAAAAGGACCAAATGAATGGGGAAAGGACATGGGTACTCATCCTGGCCAGGGCTCATAGAAAGATGAGGTGGTGGGAGGGTACCCGGACTACAACAGTGACCACAGTCAAACATCTGCTATTATGATAACTTGGTTAAAAAACTGTACAATAATCTTCGTGTATTTATTGTTGCAATCATAACTCAAAATAAGGTTACCAAAGCTGATCTTGTTGGACTACTGGGAAAAAGTGGAGAGTAGCATACCCTTTAGTATGGCAAATCCAAACCCAGCCCTAACCTAAACTGTACGTTTCACTCTGAGATGTTTAGAAATTATATGACCTAAGGACCATGTTGCTGCCTTAAAAATATCCTGTGCATGAACACCTTTTAGGTAGGCCAAACAGAAGCTGTGGTTTCGATAGAATGTAGTCCGATATCTCCTTCTATAGGCCACCATGTTCATGTAACAAAATGTAATACAGTGGGTCATCCATTTAGAAATAATCTTGGACATAAAAAAAGAACTGGCTATTTCCAGCAGAGGCTGCAAAGAGTTGGTTATTTTAATGTCCTTCATCCAGTCCAGTTAATATTTCAGCTGCATATGAACATCCAGTGAGTGCAAATTTCTCTCTATTTTATTTTGAGCTGCTGACAAAAAGACTGGTGGCTAGATAGCTTGGATGAAGACCACCTCAGTAATGGTGTTGGGCAAAAAGGAGGGACTGGTGCACATGGTCAACAGATCTTTATAAATTGTCACAAAAGGCTCTTTACACATTAAGGTCTGGAGTTCTGATACTCTCCAGGCTGATGTGGCTGCCATTCAAAAAGCAGTTTTCCAAGACAAAGCTTTTAAGTTTGCAGTACCTTGTTAGGTCAGATTTTCCAGTGTAAAGTTAATATCCCAGGTAGGAGCCAAGGTCGATCTGGAGGAATTTGAAGTGCTGGATGACCTTTAAAAACTGGCTGACAGGTTGTCTAGATACTAAGTAGGGGGTATGTGATGGCAGACAAGCAGAAATTGTGAGGTGCAGGTTCACTAAGGTTCAAGCTAAGCCAGTAGAAAAAAAGCTCAGACAGATACTGAAAAACTGCAGGCATATCTTTCTATTTAGGGCATATGCTCCTCATTTAACCCATTCCATTTTACTAGGAATGTTTCCTGGCAGTTGGGCCCTGCAGTCATCCTTATGGTTTTTACCATGTTCTTAGAGTAAAAGTATCCAAAAAGAAGTAGCTATATACTTCAAACTGCTACAGTAAGGGTAGACATGATGGGGTATATAATAGACTGCAGTTAGAAGTTGGAGTGCTGTGGTAACAGTTACAGATTTTCCCTAGCCTGATATAGAAGGTGGGAGAACCAGTGCTGCTTAGGGTAGAAAGGAGCAATTAGCATTATTTCTAACTTTTGCTACTTGACTTTTGAATGACCATGGGAATCAAGGAACTTGGAGAAAAAACATACAGAGATAGATACTTGCAAATCAGGAAGAAGGCATCCATTGCAAAATCTTTTCTGTCAGATACAGTGAAGCAGAATTTTCTCATCTGTCTGTTTAACTGAGAAGCAATGAGCTCTGTCTCTGTGATACCCCATTAAAGTTGTAGCATCCATTTGTGTGGATCCACACAAGTCTTGCTCAAATAGTCTACACTGGAATTCTCCTCTGTGAGGATGTATGAGGCTGAGTAACTTGTATTTTGTAGACTGATTCCAGGCCAGCATGGCAAACCTGAAGAAGAGGTAAGAGTTCTCCTGTTTATACATCACATCACTGAAATGTCTGTAATCACCTTTAATGCTACTGGCACCTAAACTGCCTTGAAAGCTCTCAAGAGAATAAATGACTGCTAATATTCTTTTATATCTATATGCAATTTTCTTACCAGAGAGTTCCATTCATCTCATATCTTGATATCTAAGGTGTGAGAACCCCAAGCCTGGTCTGATGCATCTGTGGTTAAGGTCCAAGTGAGTTAGTCATTTGAATGACATTCCCTCATGTCTTTGAAACTGATTCATCCACCTACCTGATTCCTACTGTAAACAAGCACACACTGGGATGAATTTCTCTAATGATTCTGATGGTCACTCCAGGTGTTCCTCAGACATTACTGCAATTTCCTCATGTGCAATATGACAAGAAGAGCCATTAGGATGGCTGATACCACATGGCCTAGAATATTCAAGGTCTGTCTGGTAGATCTGCCATGTTTTTGAAAAATGCAGTCAAAGCATTCATCTTTTTGACTGAAAGAAAAGCCTTGCTGGTGTCCATGTCTATCTTCTGAGCTGGGCAAAGATCAAACTTTAGCTAGTTGTTAGTGAAACAAACTGCCCAGGCACTGCGGAGTATAATCTAGGATATTCCACATCTCCTCTTGACACCTAACCTGGATAAGAGTTATCCATGTATGAATAAATGTGGATGCCTGTGGTTCTGCAGTATATCACTGGTGAATACTCTGGGTGCTGTAACTAAAACCAATGGGAAGGAGATAAACAGGTATTGAAACCCCCTGCTACAAATCTCAGATACTGTCTGTGTCATTTGAAAATTGACATATTTTGAAGATGATCAACCTTGAGGTCAGGTGTAACCTAGGGTGCTAGAGGGCTCAGAAGTGGGAGCAGTGCCTGCAGGTTCAACATTTTGAATCTTGGGATTTTCAGACTTTTGCTTAGTTTTGAAAGATAATCAGAATGTGACTCCAGGGATCATCACTCTCTTTGCTACCAGAAACAGCCTAGTAAAATCCTCTTCTTTCATGTCCTAAAGAAACTTTCAAAATGCTACCTTGGATGAATATTTTTACAAGGACAGGCATTATTAGGTGCTCTTGATCTCTGGGTACTGATGGATTGCTCTTCATCTGTGGCCTGGTTAAGCACTGGAGTTTGTATCCATCTCCCAGAGACTAAGTTCTGAACCCATTGGCCTGTGGTTATGGAAAACTACTGCTTATCACAAGTTAGATTGCTTGAGAACAGTCCTGCTATTTTAAAGACTTGGGTTTGGCAAGATAAAATCATAAATACTAAGACAGCAGAAGCATGCTCCTTCTTTCCAAACTCATCTAATAAACTTCTCCCTCCATCATTGGGGAGATTGCTAACCACGGAGCTAGCCTGGCTCCTCCAACAGATTCCAGGGACATAGTGTTTGCATCTCCAAAAGTATTCTATTAAAGGAACTTGCAAGGGTTCTGCACTCTACAGAAATGGTCAGGCCTCTTACGGGTGAGGGTTGGGAGACTGGTTCCAAGGAACTAACATCAAACACATCTAGAAAAGCTTATTGGACTGAAGGAATAGCTAGAGGTTTGGGTGGGACAGACCCCAGAAGATCCATAGCTCTCTCGTAGGAAGCTGAGACATTTTGTGTTTGCCATCAGAAATGTTCTCTCAATAAGGAAAGGGTATCTCAAAAGGTGAGGCCCTCTGGGATTGACGCACAGGCTACTGTCCTCAATATCTGTGTCACAGAGGAGGCGAAGGACTATCTGTGATTTATAATCCAGGTTTTCATCCTCTTCTTCTGAATCTGAGGAGTCCCTCACAGAGGACTATTCCATTTTATTTTTTAAATGTTGGCATTCAGACACAGGGGACCATGCTGGATCAAGATTTAAGATTTGCAGGAATTAGAAAAATCACTAAGCCAGCCTAGCTCAATCTTGGGAGGAAAACAGGGGTGTGTTAGGGCTTAGTGACCCACCAAGTTGCAGATTTTACTTGGTACAGACTTCAAAGAAATGAATCTTATGATGATGGGCAGACAAAGGTGACTTCGAAGCCCCAAGTGGGATGTTGCAGGGTTCCTCTTTCTTAGCAGTACAGATACTCACTTGGCTATCAAAATGAACAGTGCCTTCCTGTTCTGTAATATTCAAGTGATGTTCTATAGTAGGTACCTGGTTCTCATTCACTATCATCTTTTGACAATTACTCAGTATGGTAGGACATGCCAGAGCCTAATGGCATAGTTATTTCCAGAGGTGTCAACTGTAATAAACTTAAGGTCTTGGGGCTGTTCAAACACCCCAATGGAAGTGACATCTTCAAACCAAGGATCCTGAAGGGAATTGCCCAACTTCCTGTTTCCTTTAGTTTCTTTTTATGCTTCTCCTGTTTTGTCTTTTTCAGGGAGACTTCCATATAGCTAGTGTGGGATGAGTCCAACAAGGTGGACTTTTCTAAAATGGCTGATAGTTTTTGTTCAGGTAAGCCAGGATGGTCTTACATCTTACTACAATATTTTTGGTCTGATACTGCACTCTTGTAAACTTATCATAGCTTATAGTCAAATAATTACTGCTGTAGTAGACTTAGCAATGTGGGTTATATCCTACATAGGATATAACAGCCAGACAGTTTGCAAAGCTTCAGGGTACTTTCCATGTGTCCAAATTGTTAGCTTGAGCTGAGCTGATTAAAAAGACAGGTTTCAGCACCAAGCTTTTCAGAGCTTTCATGCCAACAGAGAAAGGGAGGCTAAGCACAAGGACAATGCTAGTAACAAAATAAATAAATATATATCCACGGTGGCATAAACACACCAGAAAATAAGGGGTACTAGGGGAGGGGGTGCAGCTACTGCAGCAGTGATCATTCGAGCATCTACTGTTACTGTAAATTTACTTAATACAACTGTACTATGTTCATCATATTGATCACTGCTGCAGTAGCCTGAGCTATACAGGTAGATTACCATAGCTTAGTACGTTTGGGAGGTAAAAGGAGAGGGGTCCAGGAGCCCATGGAGAATATTCCTAGTAAAGCCTGATCCAGACCTAGAGAAGTAATCAAGCTTAAAATGCATTGAAAAAGTATGTACAGAAGCCCAAGTTGCTGCTTCTAGAATACTTCTAGAATCCAACCCTTTCTAAAAAGCCACAGATGAAGCCAATGCCCTGGTACAGTTGGCCTTGACCATGCCTGGAACAGTTTTGCTGTGGTGAGTATAACTAAAGGTAATAGCCTTAGACATCCATTTGGAAATAGTCTGCTTTGACAGAGGTTGCCCCTTCCTCTCATCTTCACAAGAAATGAAATTACAGTTGTGTAAAATCGTATCATAACAGCAAATGTCATACTTACCAGTGTTGGAGTATTCTTTAAAGAAGGGATATCCTGCTACGAATAAGTTGAACAGTTGGCCAGTATACTAAACCGAGTGCCATATGTATGATGTATGTATACCTACTTCTCAGAACTGAATTGCCCCAAGAATATAGGAGCATTGCTAGAGGAAGCAACATGCATATCCAGGAAAGAAAGAAAAGGATACCTATTGGCTAGAAAGAGCTACTGAAGATAATGAGGGAAGGAGGGAGGGACAGAATACTGCAACAGTGAGGAGGAGGACATCTACTGTTATGGTGAAATCTTACAAAATTGTACTGTGAACTTCCTTACCCCTGTTGTAGTATTCTTTACAGACGGAGAGTACAAAAGCTATTGGAAAGGATGGAAGGAGGAATATATGGAGGAACCTTGGAAAAACCCATGTAATATGACCCTGGCAAAAATCCACCCTAGCTTTAGAAATTTATTCCAACAATTAGTAAAGGTGTGAACAGAAGACCAAGTGGCACCTTCCAAAATAGATCTTCTATCCAGACTCTGGAAAAAAGCACCAGAAAAGGCAATTAACTGTCCTAGTGGGATGTGCAAGAACAGAAGTAGTAAGCTGTCTACCATGAATATAACAAAAATAAATGGTCTTTGAAATCCCAGGGGAGATGGTTTGCTTAATCATAGCTAAAGCCAATTTTCTGGTATGAAAGGAAATAAAAAGCTGCTCAGATTTCCTGATATCCTTAGTGTTGCCCAGGTAATATCGGACCAGTGTATGTAATCCAGAGAGGGAAGAACACTTTTACTAGAGTTCTGAGAAGGAAAACAAGAAGGAAGATGGATGGATGGATTGATTTAAGGACAAGCTATTAACTACTTTAGGCATAAAGAAATGGTTAGTGTAATGAGATACCCTGTCATTTGTGAAAAACCAAAAAAGGAGGAACTGCCATGACAGCCTGAAGTTTAGAGACTTTTTTGGCAGAGGTAAGAGCCACTGATAAACCAGTCTTTCAAGTACAGTGTTGCAAGGAAGAGGAAGCAGCAGGCCCAAGGGAAGACTGGATCAGTTTTTTAAGAACAAAATGAAGGTCACAAGATGGAGGAATAGGTTTTCTTGGGGACCTGATGTGGAGGACACATTTCAGAAATTGTTTGACCTCAAAAGTACAGACCAAAGTTGGACCGGGAGGAAGACACACACAAATGGCTGATAAATAGGCTTTAGTTGATGAATATGTCATGCCAGAATTGAGCACCTCACACAAAGAAAGAACCACAGGAAAACTCTCAGAAAAAGGGTCAACACCAAACAGAAAATATATTCCATTTAGCCACATAGGATTTTCTTTTAGTGAGTTTTCAAAACTCTATCCCCAAAAAGTCTTTGGAGGTTGGACAAATGAAGGTGAATGAAAAACCTCTTGTCTTGTGTGAGTAAATCCACCCTATGAAGTAACCTGTAATGACTGCCCCTGACCAGATGAAAGAGAAGGGGGAACAAGTGCTGTCTCGGCCAAAAAGGAGTCACCACCAGGATTTTGGGTTTGTCCCAAACAAGCTTGTGCAGGCCATTCTTAAGCAGAAAAAGAGGGGGAAGACATAAAGAAACATCCATCACCAAGAAAAAGACACAACACCTACTTTCTAAGCCAGATGACTTGGCAGTCTGGAACAGAATTGAGGAAGATGTTTGTTCAGAGGGGAGGTAAAAAGATCTATTGGAGGAGTACCCCACTGATGTACAATCTCCAGGAAAACCTCTCTATGAGGTATCCATTCATGCAGATTTGCCATGAACCATGTTGTGTTCTTAGGGAATGTAAAACACTTGAATAACTAATCAATGGCAGAGTGCTCTATTCCAATCTTAAAGGGTCAGATAGCAAAGGAAGACTTTGTGCCTCCTTGTTTGTTGATGTACCACATTTTGGAATTACTGTCTGTGCGAAACCATAAGAGCCCAAAAGTCCAGAGAAGGCTTGAATGACCAGAATTATAGCTCTTACTTCTTTGTTGTTAATATAATCTACCAATTGGTGAGGGGATCTGTTGGCTTGTATCCTGAAGTTGGTAGCATCTACCCAGCTTTGGTCTGAAGCATCCATGTACAACTCTCACAGGACAGACACTGGAAGGGCAGACCTGGGTTCACAAAATTTGGTGAATCCACCAGTGGAACTCTTGATTTAGACATGCCAAGAGTGGAACAAGAAAATCCAAGGGATACCAATGCTAGAGCCAGACAATCTTGAGATACTACTTTAATTTTCTCATATTGAGTCTAGTAAAAGGGATCATAGGTATGGTGGATGCCATAAATCCCAGAACTTGCAGAAATTCCCTTGCAGGATGAAGCAAGTGAAAATAACTACACAGGAATAGAACCTTTGGAGGCAGATGAAAAGCAATTGTGGAGATTGCCTAAATCCTGCAACCCAGAAGCACTTGGTCCTGTGAAGGGGATAAACACTGATTTTTTTTTTATATATTTACAGTGGACCCCAGACTATGAAGAAGAAGCATGGTAAATTGAAGATCATGAAGCAGAAGCTGCAGACAGAGGGCTTGAATTGAAAATATTTGAATTCCCTGAAGTCTGCAAAAAGCTACTATTGGGTATAGACATTTGGTGAAGACCCTTGGAGACATAGAAAGTCCAAAAGGCAAAGCAGAAAACTGATATGAGGAAGGAAGAGAAATTAGAAAACTAAAGAAGAGTAGGGATATGAAGGTAACCATACTTCAGAACCAAGGACACCAGAAAGGCTTGGGAAAGTAGAACGGGAAACAAAGTATGAAGGGACAACATCCTAAAGGAAGGAACTTTCAGAAAGGAGAGATCCAGAATTGGCCTCGAAGAGCCCTCCTTCCTAGGAACCAGAAACATTCTACAATAAAAAAATGTCCCTTACAGAGGAAAAGGGGCAGTCTGAATGGTTCCTTGACCCAGCAACTCCTGCAGGACAAAGAAAAAATGAGGTAACTGGCAAGGCCTGAGAAAAGAGGAAGGAATTTCCAAACCATAAAATAACCTTTTTGGAATACAAACAAAACCCAAGAGTCTGTAGTGATTTGTTGCCAGACTGGACAGTACAGAATTAACCTGAGGGACAAAGGAATTTGTCAGGGAGGGCTGACCATCAAACAGAAGCTGGTTTATTAATGAAAGATGTTTGAGATTTAGGCTCCTGGGAGGGCCTTTAAGGAACAGTTCTCTTAGAAGCCTTTTTACCTCTAGAAGGCTGCCTCGGAAATTTAGGGATGGGGAAAGGAAGATTTTTTTCAGATTTTGCCCATATCCTGAAGGGTTTTGAAAAGCTCAGCAGAGAGAGAGAGAGATGAAAAGATTTTGAGTATTAAAGGGAGAATCCAGAAACTTGGCCTTAATATCATCAGGAAGAGCCTGAATGCACAGCCAAGAACATCTCGTTACAAAACTTGATGCAGCTGCCCTTGAAGAGGCATCAGAAGTATTATAACTACACTTGATACAGTGACAAGCTACTTGAGAGGCAGGACCAAGTACAGAAATGGCGCAGAGTTGGCCTCAGTCAGGCATGTCAGCTGGAATGCTTCCCAGTTGCTAATGAAGGGCCAGGGTGTACCCAGTCATATGTGTTTGGCAATTGATTGCTCTAAAGGTTAAGGTAGCACAGGTGTACACTTCTTTCTACAACTGTCCATAGCCCAACTGTCCTTATCTGAAGAGAAATGCTTGGAGGAAGACTGCAGTTTAGAGGGTTTGTCTGTAGCCACAGCAACCACTGTAGTTTAAGAGGAGGGAATTTTATCTAAGAATTTTTGGGCCTCTGGAACCTTATAAAATCGGTCAGGTTTCTTAGGGGCTGGAAATCTGGGGCTAATGAAGCTGAAGCAAAAGTGCCAAGCAGAGCATCCAACACTAGAGGCATAGCTGAAGGCCTAGGAGACTCCATTTTTAAGCATGCATAATACATTTTTTAGATGTCAAAGACCTGGGAACAATCCCATTTTGAAATATTCTTTCATACAATCCACAATATCCCCAAAGGGCAATTCATTAGGAGAGTCAAGAGAAAGGGAATCCAGGTTCCCTTGGATGCTTAACAGGAGTATAGGACTATGAAATAGAAGCAGGAACAGACAAACCTTCTGGGGACTATACAACCATAAAGGTATTGAAAAGCCCCTGAGTAAAGTCCTGCCATTCCTAGTATCCTTGGGCACAGGAGCCACATGATTGTTACTTCCATCCAATTTAAATCAAACAGATGGAAATAAAAGCGTCTGGTCAATAAGGAATTACCCCCTGAAAAGAAGGAATTTCCTCTCACTGCCATCTACAGCCTTGATGGGTGATGTTCAGAACCCATTTATTTGAAACTATTACCAAACAAAAAGTGGGGATTCAGACTTTCTGGAAGAGAAAGGGGGGTTATGCTGAGGGGGAGGGAGGGAAAGGTTCCTCAAACAGTCATTCTGATTTGCTGGACTGCCCTTGGTTTTGATGGTTTCCTGAATTCTTTTTGGACCCCGCTCCCCTTTACCAATTCTTCTTAAACTTCTGTTTACCTTCATTTTTTTAGACGGTTTTGTTTTGTTACCAAATTTGCATGAGAGGTTATAGAATTCCTTAGAACGTTTTGAACAAGGGCTGTAAAAATCTTGAGAGATTCCCTGGATCAACTTACCCCATTCGTCACACTTTTTGACCACCTCTGCAGCACAGGAACCAACAACTAAATATCCAATGGAGAATTTAAAATCTTTTTTTTTTACACCATCTGGGAGGTTCTGAGAACAGACAGACCGACCTCCTCAAAACAGTACCGGTGGCCATAGCTTTGGAAGAAGTATCACCTGAAGTATCAGCACACTGTAAACGAGTAGTGGTTTGTACAACTGAAGAAACCATATTATTTAAAGCAGATTTGTCTACACAAGATGAAACTACATTCTTCATAAATAGAATAAACTTCAACAATTCAAAATTCTGAAACTTGTTTAAAAGTACAATACAGTTTCATGACAGTCCATTACAATGCAAACTCCTAAGCTTGAAAGTAACTTTCCTGAAAAGGAGAGCATTAATAAACAAACACTTTTTTCATTTAAATGGAAGTTTTTTCTACAAAGTGAAGTTGACAAGCAAAGAAACAGCATAAGATGACCTCAAAAAGCCTTTTTGGTGGCAAATATTCCCTTTCTGCACTATAGTGCGGTCTCAGAGTTGGTATATTTAAAGAGCAGGGGGTGTGGGGGGTGCAGGGGGGCTTGCCCCCTGCTTACAACAGTTAGTTTACTGTTGCATCTTTTTTTTTGTTTTATGTATTCGAACTTCAGCAAGTTTGACTATATGGTTTTGACCATATAGGGTTTGAACTTGTTGAAGTTTGATAACGTAATAGGAACCTGGTTGTATACTACATGTCTTGAGAAGTCTGACCTGCACTACAGTTAGATGTGCCCCTGTATTGTACACCTCTGCAACTGAGTGACCTGTAGTATAGTTAGGAATGGTTTTATACTGCAACCTTGCAGGTGACTAACCTGTGGTACAGTCGGGTGTGGTCCTGTATTGTAACTCTGCAGACAGCATGTAGTACAGTTGGGCAATGTTCTACTCTAACTTCTGCAGGTACATGACCTGCAGTATAGTTGGGTGTGGTCCTGTATTGTAACTCCATAAGAGACTGACCTGTAGCACATTTACGAGTTTTTTTATTACTGTAACTCTGCAGGTATTGTACTTGTAGCACAAAGGAGAGTAGTTTTCATTTTAACTGTGCGTGTGATAGGCCTGTAGTGTGGTTTTGGATTTTAACTGTGGAAGAGATCTGCAGTACATTGAGGTGAAGTTTTGTACTGTAGCAGAAATAAAACTTTTAAATTCTACCCCTAGTACTATTTGATAATGTCTTCATTCCAGTCTTAAATGTCTGAATATGGACTTCTGCTAATCCACTGACAGCTGAATGCATTGATGCACTGTTTTCATTTATTTATTTATTTTTTTGAAAAGTCTGTCAACTGTAAATTTTGTGCTATTACTCATAAGAATATATTATTGTGCACTCTGTACAAACAGAAATCAACCAGAATAATGAATACGCTATCAGTGAGGATAGACCAGGCATTTTGTATTTTCTCTGACATGATACACATTCTTTGCACATGCACTCAGTTTCAACTCTAACAGTCCGACACCAAAGAAAATTACAGTTGTGTACACATCATAAATGTAGATGTTCAAGTGTATTCACTCTTGCAGTCATCACACTTGGGTATCCTGCCAGGGTAGCCCTCAGTTGGCCTGAATAACAGAGGCTTAGTATTTCTGTGTCAGTTGCCGTCACTTCAGGACTGACGTCAGGTAGTCAGTGGTATAAAATCAGGCAGCCGACATCATTACATCAGTTTTTCTTGCCCCAACTATCAGGAGCCCCCAAATAGGGAGCTAGGTTATGGTGGAAGAACACTACCAGTAGAAAGTAAACACCAAAAATTCCCTGTAAGGAGTGGAAGAGAGAGAGAGAGAGAGAGAGACAAGGGGGAGGGAGGGTGGGAAACCAGAACTGCAACAGTGAATACACTCGAACATCTACATTTATGGTAAGTGTACACAACTGTACTATGTTCTTTGTGTTTCACTGCTGCAGTCATCACACTTGGGTTGATTCCCAAAGCTGAAGAAAAGGGAGGAGGCAGTCAAGAAGACTGGGGGCTGGCTAGGATGCCCTGCAAGACTGCAGTGGCAAAGCCTGCCCTGGATTTGGAGAAGATAGGCAGGTAAGGTATGAACAGAAATCCATGTTGCAGCCTCCAGGATGCCCCTGGTGGGGACCCCTCTGAGAAAAGCTGCAGAGGTGGAGGTTGCCCTGGTGGAATGTGTCCTGACCCCCTTTGGGGGTGGTTTCCTGTGCTGTTTGTAGCAGAAATGGATGCAGTGTGCTATCCATTTGGATATTGTTTGTTTGGATATGGCCTTGCCCTCTGCCCCTGCTGCGAAGCTGACTAGCAATTGGTCAGTTTTTCTAAAAGATTTAGTCCTATCTAGATAGAATCTGAGCTGTCTGTGCACATCTACAGAGTGCAGAATCCACTCCCCCTTGTTTTGTGGGTTAGAGAAAAAGGTGGGCAAATGAATGGATTGGTTTATAGCCACACTGGACACCACTTTAGGCATAAAGGATGGGTTAGTCCTGAGGGAGACCCTGTCAGCATGGAAAATGATGAAGGGCTCTACAGCCATGAGTGCTTATAGCTCTGAAACACTTCTAGATTAAGTGATGGCCAGAAGCAAGGATGTTTTCCAAGAGAGGAATTTTAACTCTGCTGAAGCTGCAGGTTCAAAGGGGGGGGGGGGGTGAGCTTTTCCAACACAAAGTTAAGGTCCTAAGCTGGGGAAGGAGCTCTCCTGGGTGGCCTTAAGTTGTTACCCCCTCTTAGAAACTGTTTGATGAGAGGGTGTGAAAAGATAGGTGGCTCTGTGCTGTAATGAGCAGAGATGGCAGAGGCATGAATTTTAATAGGAGAGAAGAATAGACCCTTGTTCAGTAGGTCTGCTAGATAATCCATGATGAGAGGTAGGGAGGACTGTGCTGTTTTGGCTCCCCTAGCCTGGATCCTGGTGCAGAACCTTTTCCACTTGTCAGCGTAGGATTTTCTAGTGCTGGAGCGTCTGGCCTCATGTATATCATCTAGGACTTATTTGCTTAGGCTGGCAGCTTGAGGAGAGGTCAGGGAATAAGCCAGGCTGCCAGGTTGAGGGTCTGCCATTGGGGATGCATTAAATCTCCATCCTTCTGGGTCAGGAGTGTTGGGATCTGAGGTAAGTGCCATGGTGGCAGGGGTGACAGGCTGCGCAGCAGTGAGTACCAGTGCTGGCATGGCCAGTCTGGGGCAATCAGGGTTGCCCTGGGTTTTTCCTCCCTTATTTTGAGCAGTACCCTTGAAATGAGTGGTAGAGGGGGAAATGCAGAGAGAGGTTTACCCATTGGAAGGATAGAGCATCCACTTTCCAGGCCTTGCTGTGAGGCTCCCTAGTGCAGAATTTGCTGAGCTGATGATTGGAGTCGGAGGCAAAGAGGTCCACCCTTGGGGTGCCCCATTTCTGGGTTGCAAGGGTGAAGGTTTTGTGGTCTAGCTGCCACTCATGTGGGTCTAGCAGATTTCTGCTTAAGTTGTCTGCCAGAGAGTTTAGGGAGCCTGGCAGGAATTGTGCTAGCAGGTGAATTTGCATTGCATGGCTGAGGCCATGTGCCATAGGGTCATGGCAAGCCTGCAGAGAAGACAAGAGTGAGTCCCTCCCTGCTTGTTGATATACCACATATCACTGTGGTGTTGTCTGTTTTGATCAGTAGAGGCCCCGAGGAGAGTAGGTATCTGAAAGCTGTTAGGGCGTGCTGAACGGCTAGCAGCTCTTTTTGGTTGGTGTGCAGATGTATTTAATCTGGGCTCCAGTGGCCCTGAATGTACCTGCCATCCAGATGTGCACCCCAGGTATAGTCTGATGCGTCTGTGGTGAGGGTCTCAGCAGCAAGGGGTTGTGAGAAGGGAAGTCCCTTGTTGTGGTTGCATGCTGCTGCCCACCAAAGAAAATATTTCCTTAGACAAGGTATCACTGGTATGATAAGTTTCCAGGTCTTGAGTGTTGACACCAAAGGCTTTTTAGGTACCATTGTAGTTTACTCATAAGCAGTCTGACATATGGAGTGAGTAGAATGCAGGAGGCCATGAACCCTAGAGCTTGCAGGATTTTCCTTACGGATAACTGGGTTCTGATGGCTAGTTGAGAGAATCAGCCTGTCAGGTAGACTTGTTTTTCTGGAGTAAGGCATGCCATCTGGGATGCTGTGACCAGGCTTGCTCCTAGGAATACCATTTTTTGTGTGGGGACTAGTATTGATTTCTTTTGGTTGATAGTATTACCCCAGGGAGGTCAGTAAGTCCTTTACAAAGGTCAGGTGCTGTAACAGTCCTTCCTGTCTGCCTGAATCAGGCAATCATCTAATTAAGGCTAAATTTGAATATTTCTTTGATTGCAAAAAGCAATGGCTGGAGCCAGGCATTTTGTGAAAACTCTGGGAGCAGTGGATAAGCTAAAGAGAAGCACATAGAACTGAAAGAGCAAAGATCCTGCCCTGAACCGTAGATATTTCCTGCAAGATTCCCTGACTGGGATGTTTAGGTAGGCCTCTTTTAGGTCTAGGGTGGCTAACTAAGCATCCTTGGAAAGCATAGGAAGAAGCTGCTGGAGGGTGAGCATTTTGAGTTTTGGTATCACCAGAAAGGTGTTTAGAATGGATTGATTTAGGATTGGGTGCCAGGTGCCCTCTTTTCTTGGTACCAGGAAAAGTCTGGAATAGAAACCTTGGCCTATCGGGTCTGCAGGAACATGCTGAATTGCCCTCATGGAGAGCAGGGAATGGACTTGCTTTTTGGCCTCTGCCCACTGGTTTGGAGGAAGATCTGGGAACCCTTTTGGGGTTGGCAGTGTGTGGAAATAAAATTTGTATCCCTGGGACACTATGTTGAGGACCCATCAGTCACTGGTAATAGAGGCCCAGTTGTTTGCATGGTTCATAGGTAGGTACTAGGCTATCAGACCATGGGCATAAGTAAGCCTAGCCAAAAGTGTCTTGGCTTTCGTCACCCATGTAGATTAAATTCCTGCCCCTCTATCTAGCAGAGCCATAGATGCGATTCCAGGGGTGAATTTACTATTACCCATCCACTCATCAATTTTTTTCTTGAAGAGTGCTAATGATGAGCTCTGCTTGATGTAGATGGGAATTTTGCTCCAGAGCACTGGAAGTCTCTGGGTCAAGAATTTATCCCTCCAGCATGTCCTACTTATTGATGTGAGGTTTAGATCCCTAGAGCGTGTAGCTCGGAGTGACTGGGATTTCTTTAAGTGAAGCATGTCCATTAATTCTGGGTTTAACATAGCTTTATATGTCAGACGGAGATCTCCTTGGAGTAAGCGGTATGTGACTGAGTAGAGTTGGATTTTTTTGAGCCGTGTAGGACAACTGTTTGAGGCCAACAATCCTCTTGGTGAGGTACATCCCAAATGGGGCATTGTATTCAATGAGGGGTCTGAAAAGTGATGAGTAGAGGGGGACAAGGACTTCCTTTTTACTAGATGCGAACCCTTTTGTGATTAGGTGGGCCATGTAGAAAGATTTTCTGACCATTGTGGCTATTGTGATTGTCAAAGGAGAAGCTACTATCCACTTGGGTCCCAAGGTCTCATCACACTTTCTGTGTTAAGTGGACTTCCACCTATTTGGTAATTCATGGGTGCCATGTTTTTACCAAAGGGGATGACAATGTACTTTTTGGCATTTAGTTTGAGGCCATGGTTTTGGCACCAGGTATCTGTCTCGGTGAGGCCCTTTTGCAGGATGTTTACATCAGTAGGGAAATCGAATACGACACCCAGTTTGCAGTCATATGTGAACTTGGTTAGACATAGACCCTCAGTGTTCACTTGCACTTTGGAGAAGTATACACCGAACAGGAGAGTTCCCAAGACTGAACCCTGGGGCACTCCACTTGTCACTGGTTTAGAGTCAGATCTGGAGTCTGCAGCTCTCACCATGTGGGTTCTGTCCAAGAGCCAGTTGGCCACCCATCTCATGACACAAGAGTTTATGTTAAGGTTGGTGGTTTATCTATGATTCCTGAATGGGGGACAGTATAGAAAGCTTTAGCGAGATCCAGGTAGGCTGTGTGAACCACCTTGCCTTATTCTATGGCCTTGGTAACTGTTTCAAAAAATACTACCAGGTTTAGGAGACATGATAGACCCTTTATAAATCTGAACTGGGTGGCATCCAAAGTTTGGAGGTTAACAATGTCTGTTTATGAGTTTCATGATGATACGTTCCATGGCCTTGCAGACTAGGCTTGTCAGACTAATAGGTTGATAGTTCCCAGGGTCTGTGTTGGCTCCCCCTTTTGTGGAGTGGGATAACCGTTGCTGTGCGCCATTTAGTGGGCACATAGCCTGTGGTGAGGCTGGGATTGGACATGGAGTTTAGGTGGGGGGCTAGTTCATTTTGGAGTTCATGTAAGATGCAGCCTGCAATGTTGTCTAGTCCCATGGATGCTGTGTTTTTGGCTTTAGAGAGTGCCATTTTTACCTGCATGTTTGTGATTAATGGTGCTCTACAATCATTAGGTATAGTTATAGGCCCTTTGGGGGTGTGAAGGGAGTAAAGTTAGCACTGAACTTATCTGCCAAGATGTTGGCAATATCAGTTGGCTCTGTATATTTTGTGCCATTCTGCTGTAGCTCAGTGCAGATCTGAGTGTTGCCATGGAGGTTCTTGACATAGCTAAGGAATGCCTTGTGGTTGTCTTTGGAATCCGTGGCAATTTTTTTTTTCAAAATTTGCTTTGGAGGATTTTATGAGGGATCTTAGCTTCTTACTGAGGCCTGTCAGGGAGTTCCTCCATTCGTGGGTTTTTACTCTCTTTTGCAACAATTTCTTCCTTCTGTTGTAGAGTTTGTTAATGGCAGGGAACCACCAGATTGGCTTCCTTTTTTTTTGAAAGATAGCGTCTTGGTTTTGTTAGGGATAGCACGATCCATGCACTCATGCAGGTGTTTGTAGAGTGCTTTTATATAGGATTCAGCAGTCGTGACTGTATTATCTGTCTGCCACTTCTGTTTTCAGTAGAGTGAAGTTCGCTTTGGAGAAATTTTTTACTATGGTTTCCTTGTGTGGGGGTGGGGTTGGGATGTGGATTTCTAGGGTTATTAGTTTATGGTCTGATCTAACCAGTGAGGAGTTGATCTTGGGCGTTAAGCACTGGTCATCCATGTTGTTAATGACCAGGTCCAGAATATTGTTGCCCCTGGTGGGGGTGTTAACAAGTTCATCCATGGCATTAACAGTTTATAAATTTCAGGAATCATTGAGCAAGGGGATTAGTACAAGAGTAGTTTTCCCAGTTTATGTTCGGGTAATTGAAATTGCCCATTATTAGGGTATTTGGTTGGACCCTCATTTTTTTCCAATGTCTGCAGGAACGAGGAGTGTGGGTCCTGTGTCATGGTGGGGGATCTATAACAAGCTACAATTTGGAATGCATTTTTGCCTTTGCCCATGGTTACTTGCACTTGGATGATCTCAGAGACATTGTGTTGTGCAACTAGCCTGGAGGTGTGGGTATCCTTGATGAATATGGACACACCTCTGCCCTTAGTGCTTCAGTCTGGGTTTTGTGGCCGAAACATGTGGTATGAATTATAGCCTGGTAGTGCTGGGGTGCACTCGGGAGCCTTGAACCAGGTCTCAGTCACTACACAGATATCGATGTTCTCCATTTTGAGGAGTGCCTCGAGTGAGTGCATTTTGAGGTTTAGACTCCTAGCACTGAGCATTTTGTCACTTGCAGTGAGTGCATTTTGAGGTTTTTGAGGTTTAGACTCCTAGCACTGAGCAGCATTGCCCTCAGCTTTTTGTCACTTGCAGTTCTTACAGTGGTGGGTTTGTCTTTTGAGCCTTGCTTAAAAAAGGCACTATGGGGGCGGCAAGAACCTTGGCCAATATCCGGAATCCCAGAGGTGACAGGGTCAAGCCATCTTTGGTGAAGCATCGTGGCCTGTCAAGCATGTCATCCCAGGCAGACATACTGGATCCCCTTTAAATTACACAAGAAGCTTAGCCAATTGTTGAAGTTGATCATTTTATCCTTGTACTGTGGTATCATTCTTAGTGAGGGTAGGATGCTATTCAGGGCTAGGGTCATACCTACCTGGGCTACAAGATCGGAGAGCTCTTCCATGTCTCTTTTCATGTAATCCAGGGAGGTACTTCTTGGGTCATTCACACCAACATGTACAATGACAGAGTCATATTTTTACTTGCTTTGTAGTGACCTGAGTGCATGTGTTATTTGGCAGATTCTGGTGCCCAAGCAGCTGACAGTAACCTTCTCTTTGTCCAACCTGGTGAGTGGGACGTCAGCGTGCCTCACTATAGAGTCACTTATGACTAGTGTGTTGGGTATGATGTTTTGCCCTATGGGCTGTGGTTGTGTGGCACACCAAGATTGTGGGCTATGTGATTGTTCAGGATGTGCTGGTGGGAGGAGGTTGCTTGTGTGTCTGCTTGGGAGGCCTCTGTTGCCTAGGCAGATTTAGATTTTTACTCAGAGTCTCTGTACATGTTTTGATGTTTCTATGTGTGGGTATTGGAGGTGTTGGTTTGGTAGGTTTATGTGATGTGAGTGGGGTGCTGTGAGTTTTTACCTTCTCCTCTTGACTGTCTGTTCCAGTCTTGGAGAGAGCTTTCCCTCTAGATTGGCTATATACATGCCTCTCTCACAGGTATTAGTGTTTGGTGGTAGGAGGAGAGGGCTGTCTGTGACATGAGGCAGATGTAACATTGCCTCAAGATTCCCAGGTTCATCAGGTAGACTGGAGAGTACACCGGAAGTTGCCCCTTGGACATGCCTGAATAAACAGCAAAGACTTTTCTCTTTTGTTAGTTGGGGAGGTGGTAAAGACTGTTTTCTTTTTGTCAAGTAGGGAAGTATATAGACTAGTCCCTCCTGGCTAGTGAGGGATTGAGTGCTTGGGGTTATTTAGTGTTACAGAAGATTTGGGACAAGTGCTGGGCTAGAAGATGCGGGTCTGAGTGCTTAGGCTGAAAGGCTGACTAGTTATAAAGGAAAATTTGAACAGCAGACTTTGTGGAGTCGGGGATAGTTAACCGGCGCTGCACGGTGTGCCAAACCAAGCAAATGTGGGGTTTTATAGCAGAAAGATGAAAGGGATAGAAATTAGCCCAAAATGGCCAATAAACTACAAATTCTGAGCTGAAAACCACTCCTCCAGGGACAGATAGGCTGCTCAAAGCTCCCCACTCTCACTGGTGAACAGAAACTTCCTTCTATCCAAGTAAGGTATGGGCAACACAGAAACTACAATACAGCCCTGGATTCAGCAAACTCTGAAAACTGGACTCTACTGACTTCAGAAAGGCAGGAAACAAGTGTAGATATAGTTTTTTTTTTGTTTTTTCAAGAAGTTAAGGCAAATACAACAAAATAACCAATTTACAGCACAGTAAAATGGTTATCACATGAGTGTGTAGCCTACAACAGTTAAAACAGTTTAATTGCTCACAGAAATTATTTTAAAAGTGAAAACAGTAAGTACAATAAACAGCTGAAATAGGCTTTTTAGTATCAAATAAATGCTTGAAACAGTGTGTTTAGGCAGAATTAGCAAGAAGTGAGCCAAAAAAGTACTTAATCAATCCAAAGTCTCACCTTTTCTCCTTCTGCTGCTGTAGGACTCTGCAGGACACCTGGGCAGGATCTTGCTGAGCTGATACAAGTGCAAAAAATGCACAAATGTGGGTTTTATAGCAGAAAGACAAAAGGGATAGAAATTAGCCCAAAATGGCCAATAAACTACAAATTATGAGCTGAAAAACCACTCCTCCAGGGACAGATAGGCTGCTCAAAGCTCCCCACTCTCACTGGTGAACAGAAAAACGTCCTTCTATCCAAGTAAGGTATGGGCAACACAGAAACTACAATACAGCCCTGCATTCAGCATACTCTGGAAACTGGACTCTACTAGCTTCAGAAAGACATGAAACAAGTACAGATATAGGTTATTTTTTGTTTTTTCAAGAAGTTAAGGCAAATCCAACAAAATAAGCACTTTAAAGCACAGTAAAATGGCTACTGCACTTGAGGAAGGAGAGTTTTCCTCCTACGGGCAGAAGCAGGTGGGCAGAGGTAAGGGGTGTAGGTGTGAAGTCATTGTGAGTTTTTACCATAAGGGGGTGGCTTAGCACTCCCTGTTTTTGAAAAGGAGGAACTCCATTGCTTAGATCTCTGCATTCCCTGGGACTGCTGTCAGGAGGGTTCGGTTTTCCCTGGGTCTGGGTTGAGCTGGCCTGGAGGAGGCCAGAAAGGACCAGTGCTTGGAGCAATGCTTACTGAACCTCGGAGGCTGGACCTGTAAAAAGTCTGTCTGCATAGATTTAGCTTTTTCTTCCATCTTTTTAAGACCTCTTCTACCTTGGTGCTAAACAGTCTTTGTTCAATGGAGCGTCCAATCATTTTGATTTGACATAATCTGGCAAGGTCTGTTCCTTAAGCCAAGCATGCCTTCTAAGGACAGAACAAGTGACTGCTGCCCTGCAAGATGCTTCTAGGGCATCAAAGCCACATTGCAAGGTGTGCTTATTAACTTGGCTTGTAGAATGCATAAGCTCTTGTAATTCTTTCATTTCTGCACAAGCAGGAAAGGAAGATATTTTTTGTTTGAGTAGTTCCATGGTATGCTGTTATTTCAGCATGTGGAACTGACAATTTAGTGCTCTAATAGCAAGAGTTGCAGAGGTGTATACTTTTTTTTACCTCATCTGTCTAAAGCTCGGGAATCCCTGTCTGAGGGGGAGGGATTCTTAGCTGTGGTTGCTTTAATTCCTTTAGGTCCTTGGGAGATGACGTCTGGGTCAGCAGTAGGATTTCTGAAAAGGAATTTGAGAGAGTCAGGGACTCTGTAGCACCTGTCAGGTTTCCTGGGAGCAGGAGGAAGGGTGTCAGGAGTCAAACTGTAGTCCATAAAAACATCATCCACAACATCCAGGAGGAATGGCTAAAGGTCTGTGCTGTGGCAAATCTAAGAATTCCCTGAGTCTCTTTTTTGACGGAGGATAGTCCTGACATTCCCATTGGAAATGCTCCCTTAAGGTATGTAGGGTTTTACCAAATGAAAAATCCTCAGGTGGAGAGGCAGAAGGAATGGATTCCTCTGCATCATAATTCTCATAAGCAGAGAGGGGTTGAATGTCTTCATATTCAGAAGCATCAGAGTCATCGGACTCCTGTTCAGATAAAACCACTGGGGACAAGTCTCATAGGTTCATAGGTTCATACTAGGCTATCTGCCCTAAGGCATTTATAAGCCTAGCCAGAGTGTGTGTGGCTTTCTCCACCCCTTAGGAAGAGAATACTATACCCATTAGTTTGCTGTGCCTCTGTCCAGCAGTGATACAGAGATGATTCTCGGGGTAAACCTACGATCTCCCATCCACTCGTCAAGATTTCTCTTGAACAGAGTCAGTGAGGGGCTCTGCCTCACATGGACTGGGATTCTGTTCCATAGTGTAGGGAGTCTCTGGGTGATGAATCTGTCCCTCCAGCACGTCCTATTTATATCCGTGTTGAGGTTTAAGTCTCTTGCTCTCGTGGCTCTGGTGGATTTGGATTTTTTGTGGTGGAGCATGTCCATTAATTCCGGGTTGGACATGGCCTTGTATGTCAGGCACAGATCACCTCTGAGCAGACGGTATGCGACTGAATAGAGCTGGAGTTTCTTCAGTCGGGCATCGTATGACATATGTTTGAGCCTCTTTATCCTTTTGGTGAGGAACTTTTGGGGTCTTTCCAACTGCTGCAGGTGTCGGATATGGTACATTCCGAATGGGGCGTTGTACTCAATCATTGGTCTGATAAGTGAAGAGTACAGGGGTACAATGACCTCTCCTGATCTGGATGTGAATCCCTTCATGATCAGGTGGGCAATGTAGAAGGTCTTCCTAATAACTTTGGCAATGTGAGTGTCAAAAGAGAGGTTACTGTCAACTTGGGTCCCCAGGTCCCTGATAACTTCTTCCGTGTTTAATGGATTACCACCTATGTGGTAATTAGGGGTTACCTTGTTTTTCCCAAAGGGTATGACTATACATTTTTTGGCATTTAGCTTAAGGCCATGGCTCTGGCACCAGTTATCCATTTCTATGAGACCTCTCTGGAGGATGTCTGTGTCTGATGGAGTGTCAATTATGGTGCCCAGTTTGCAGTCATCTGCAAATTTTGTCAGCCACAATCCCCCTATGTTTGCCTGCACTTCAGAAAAATAAATGCCGAACAAGAGGGGGCCCAGGACTGAGCCCTGTGGGACACCACTTGTGACCGGCTTAGAGTCTGACATGGCACCAGCAACTCTAACCCTGTGTGTTCTGTCCTTGAGCCAGTTTGCAACCCATCTTGTGACATATGGGTTTACGTCTAAGCTGGTGAGCTTTTCTATGATGCCCGAGTGGGGTATTGTGTCGAACGCTTTTGCTAGGTCAAGGTAGGCTGTGTGAACTGCCTTACCCTCATCAATGGCCTTAGTGACTGTTTTGAAAAAGTCGACCAAGTTCAAGAGGCAGGATCTGCCCTTGACAAAGCCATATTGGGTAGGATCCAGTGTCTGTAGGTCCCCAATGTCTTTATGAGTTCTATTATGATCCTCTCCATAGCTTTGCAGACAAGGCTCGTCAAGCTTATGGGGTGGTAATTTCCAGGGTCTGTAGAAGCACTGCCTTTGTGGAGTGGGACCACAGTTGCCGTAAGCCATTCTTTGGGTACGTATCCTATAGTAAGGCTAAGATTAAACAGCAGCCTTATGTGTGGGTTTAGTTCCTCATTGAGTTTGTGTATCACACAGCTGGGGACACCGTCTGGTCCCATTGATGCTGTGTTTTTTGCTTTAGAGAGAGCAGCTCTCACCTGGGCATCTGAGATGTTTGGGAGGCTAGACTCTGGTGGGATAGATATTTCTCCTTTTGGGGGGGAGGGAGGGGAGAAATTTGCACTGAACCTGTCTGCCAGTATGTTGGCAATGTCTGTGGGTTCAGTGATTTTTTTATCATTTTGGACTAATTCTGAGCATATCTGGGAGTTTCCACCCAGGTTTCTAATATAGCTAAAGAAGGTCTTATGATTGTCTTTTGTGTCATTAGCGATTTTTCTCTCAAAGTTGGCCTTGGATGATTTTATGAGTGATCGTAGTTTTTTGCTAGTATTGATCAGAGATGCCTTCCCTTTTAGGGATTTTGCTCTGTCATGTAGTAGCTTTCTCCTCTTGTTGTAGAGTTTGTTTATGGCTGGGGTCCACCAGACCGGGCGCCTGCCTTTGGTGGAAAGGGTCTTGATTTTATTAGGGATTGCTTGATCCATACATTCCTGGAGGTGCTCGTAGAAGGCATTTGTAAGGGTTTCAGCAGCGTGGGTTGTGGTTTCCACTGGCTCGGGGGCCTTGAAGGATACCACTCCAGTCTTAAGAAGTGTGAAGTTTGCTTTTGAGAAGTTCTTCACTGTGGTCTTTTGCTGGGGGTGGGGGCGGGATGTGGATCTCCAGTGAGATTAATTTATGGTCTGATCTCACCAATGAGGGATATACTTCCGGTGGGGAGCATTTTGTCCCCATGTTTGTGATGATCAGGTCTAGTATATTTTCTCCTCTTGTGGGAATGGTGACTAGTTGTTCCATAGCATTTGAGTTTATGAACTCCAGGAACCTTTGGGCTAGGGTGTTGGGGCTTGAGTAATGTTCCCAGTCTATGTTTGGGTAGTTGAAGTCACCCAATATGATGGTGTTTGGAGAGACATTCATACTCTCCACTGTCTTCAGGAAGGCTGTGTGGGTTTCCTGAGTTTGAGAAGGTGGTCTGTAGCATGTTACAAACTGTAGGGCAGTTTTACCTATGGTTAATTGCGCCTGGATGGTCTCCGATGCTTCGTGCATTGCCACTAACCTGGAGGTGTGGGTATCCTTTATGAATATAGATACTCCTCCTCCTTTTGTGGTTCGGTCTGGATTTTGGAGCTGGAATGCATGATATGAGGTATAACCTGATAGTGCTGGGGTGCTCTCAGGAGCCTTGAACCAGGTTTCAGTCACAGCACAGACATCAATGTTCTCCATACTGAGGAGGGCTTTGAGGGCGTGCATCTTGAGGTTTAGACTTCTGGCATTGAGCAGTATTACCCTTAGTTTTTCTCCATTTTTGTTTTCTAGGGTGGTAGGTTTATCACTTGAGCCTTGCCTAAAAACTCTTTCTGTTTGAAGGGGTAGCCTGGCTTCCCCTAATAAGCATAAGGTCTTCTGCCATTTTAAGCATTTGAGATTGAGGCATGGAAGCAGGTGCCTGAGCTAGGGTCATAATTTTTTTGGCGTAGTTCGTACCCTGGGTCTTAGAAACTCAGTAGTTTTAGAAAGAACTGAAAACGCAAAAGAAGTCAGTTTGTGTCGAGTATCGCAGTATGAAGAACTTCCTCGGAAGCTGGTGCCTACTCAGCAGCTCTGGACCCATCCAAGGTAGAGACATCAGTAAGATCCTTACCAGACTCTGAAAGGGTCTCAGTAGCGGCCTGCGAATCCAGAGAAGTGGACATCAGGAGCTGAGAAAGCACCTCACTGAGGACCAGAAAACTGATGACTAGCTCAGCGGAAGCGTCGTCAGCAGTTTTGGACCTGTGTAGTCTCTGTCTTTATCCTTACGTTTTTTTCAGAAGATTGGTAGTCCGATGGCTTACTGAAGCCATATCGAAGATCAAGGACTGAGAGCGAAAAAATCTAGCTACAATAAGGGCCCAACAACGTACAGTTCTGGCATTGAATAAAGCACAAAAGTGACAGAGAGGGATGTCATGGTCTGGGCCTAAACAGGTGACACAGTAAAAATCGAAGTCTCGGTGTAGTACTGCTTTCCACAGGCAAGACAACTGTTAACTTTTTCTGACATCGGTTAGAGCAAGAAAAAAGGGTTCCCAACGGGGTACTTAGCTTTAGAAGACTTCAATTTGGAAACGAAAACTCAGGTAGTGGCCCACCAGCACTCATGCAAACTGCTTCTGCTTCGGGCTCCTAAGCAAGAAAGACTGATGTAATGGAGTCGGCTGCCTGATTTTATAACACTGTCGACCTGACGTCAGTCCTGGAGCGACAGCAACCGACGCAGAAATACTAAGCCTCTGGTATTCAGGCCAACTGAGGGCTACTTCTGGCAGGATAATTCAAGTGTGACGACTGCAGCAGTGAAACACGACTAACATCTTCTGTTCCAGGGGCATAATTTTTTATATTGCTGTAATAACCAGCATCATCTTCCTCTATGGCTTTTTTTTTTTTTTTGTAATTTCCATTAATTAATTGTTCGAGTTTCCCAGAGAACTCAACTTCTCTCCCATTGGTAGTTCAAAATTTTTGACATACACTTTTAAGCTCACATCCATTCTAATGCCAGTATTCCATAACTGACCTCGACCAGTTCTACTGAGGTGAGCTGTCATTTCAGATTTTACTGGTGTTTCTGGAAAATTTTATATATATATATATATATATATATATATATATGGGTCTAGGTTACAACGTCGACAGATGAGAAGACCGACAGTGAAATCACCGGACGCCAGAAGATCGACGGATGAAAACACCGACGCGGAAAACACCGAGATGGGGAAAGGATGTGTAAGTATGCGGTAGTGATGGACATTAGGGTGCGAGTAAGGTAAGTGTGCGATGTTGACGGTCTGTAGGGGTAGGGGTGGGTTAAGTGAGTTAGGGTTAGGGTGCGAGTTAGGTAAGGGTGCAGTAGTGAATGTTTTGGGTTAGGGGCAGGTTAAGTGAGTTAGGGTTAGGGTGCGGGTTAGGTACGGGTGCAGTAGTGAATTGTTTTGGGTTAGGGGCGGGTTAAGTGAGTTAGGGTTAGGGCGCGGGTTAGGTTAGTGTGCGATAGTGACGGACCTTAGGGTTAGGGTTTCGGTTAGGGTTGTGGATAGTTGTGTATGTAAGGTTTAATGTTTGTTAGGATTTAGGTGTGCTTGTGTTGTGTGTGTGGTTTTTGGTCAGGGAATTTGTTTTATTTATTGGTTGTTGTGATGATGTGTTGAGTGTGTGCGGTGTCGTGTTTGTGAACTGTCGATGATGTGGTGTCGGTGATGTCGTTGTCGATGTTGTGTGCTGTCAGTGTTATAACCTAGAACCATATATATATATATATATATATATATATATATATATATATATATAAATGTATACACACACACATGCTAATATTTCTGTCTCTTTATCAGTAGTTTCCTTTTATCTGAATTATTGAGGCCAACAGCATTACCACATTACTTAGATGTATTTTACTCAATCTGGTGATCCAAGACAAACAAGACTGCAGTTCATCTCTGGCTCTGTGTCATGACAGGCAGAAACTCATGCTCACTAAAATGCTAACAATGGTCTGCAATAAGCTCTAATCATCAGGGCCTTTTTTTTTTTTAACTAAAAAAAAAAAAAAAGCAACAGCTTATTTTTCTAATTGTGAGCATTTTTCTTTCCTGGTGAAAATGTTCTAAGCGTAAGCAATCAACCTTTCATCACGTAACGGCCTAATATGTTCTATCAATGCTCCTTATGTAAAAGCATCACTTGCTGGCATCAGCTGTAGGTCTTGGTCATAATGTATGGAACATGTCAGCAAAGGCTGCATTTCCTAAAATGCATGGTTTCTAATGCTTCCACTGCTATGTAGTCTGTCCGTTTAGCAATCTATACAAGGATGCCAATTCTGTTGCTCAGGTTAAGAACAAACTTCCCAAAGCAGTTTACAAAAACAAGAAATGCTTGCAATTCTTTCACTCAAGTGAAGGGGGGAGGCATTATGAATTTCTTTCAGCTTCTCAGTTAAGGAATAAATTCATTTTTTATCCAGTACATGTCCCAAATACTCCATCTAACAAATACTAAAACATCAGACCATGTTCTTGCAATTTCTGCAACATCTACTACAAATTAATGAAGTGCTCAGTTTCTGATTTTCCAGTAAGCAATGAAGCAATCAGGTACACAATTCACTGTTAAATCTTTACAGTTTTGTTCTTGATTCTTTGGAAAATGGAATGTGCAGAACAAACTCCAAATACAGATATTCTATGACCAAAGCAATGCTGTCACAAAGCAGACACTATTTTCAAAAACACAGTTCTACTACTCAATATGACCATTAATTCTTCCACAATTGGTAGCAAACCCCTTTTTATTAGTAGCTTGATTTAGTCAAGTCAGTTTATCTGTAATCACCATAAAAATGCTCGCTGGACTGATTTTTCTTTTTGCAGCCTTTCTAACTTGGCTTTATCAATTCTTTCTTTCACTGCAAATGGCAAGAGCATAACATTTACAGAACTTTGGGGGAACCTGTGGTCACCAAATGTTGACTTTCACACCATGCAGTGCACTTACTTCCTTATGACATACATTATGCACATTCAACAAACTTCTATAGACTGACTCACAAACTTGTATCAGTCTTCTTTTCAGCACAAACTATTGTATAACAAGTTACACCCATGCAAAATTGGATAATTTATTTTCATCACTATTAATGGAAACCTTTGGTTTTGTTTTTTAAAGCACATTTCAACCATAATGTGACCGAATACTGTCAAACTGTTGCCCAGTGTACAATTTTAAAGTGTCTTGACTTAGTATGCTTTAAGTTAGAAACATCTGTACCAAATACTTTCAGAGATACAATCAAAAATGTAGTCTATGACAAATGATAAAAAAAAAAAAACTATCAAAATTTTTTTCCCAATTTACTCTTGGACTATAAAAACGGTGGCAGTTCTACTTCATCTTTAGAACTTTAAAAAGCATATTTGTATTCTTTTCATTAAACTATTTTTACTCAGCTTAGACAATTACCCTTCTATGTCCCAGTTTCCCAACTGACTTGCATTTGATTCCGATAACAGCTTTCTTGGCAAGCTATAATGAAGACCCACTTACAAATTTATTAGTGCTTCTCCTAAATTCAAGGCACTTCCCAGCTTATTTTTCAACTCAGCAGTGTACCAACTAAAGTTTAGCCAACCTTCTTGCTGAAATGAGCAAAGCAAAACCTTTCCATGATTATCAGTGGGCTGGGTTCAAATTACCAGTTACACACCTGAATAATATGTTTGTGATTCTTTTAGTTTCTTGGCCTGAACAATGTTCCAAAGTAGTTTTTATGTGAAAGTTGTCATCAAAGTTAACACCCGTGCTTATCTTCACCATGGAAAATTGCTCTGTTCTTATGTATGCTGTACACAACTCTGTGGATGACAAATTCATCAGGTCTCCAAAATAAATCACCTTGGTTTAAGCATGAATAATTACGTCATTTCCACTATTTGCTGTATTTTACTAAGAGCGAGCTTACAAGACCACCACTTCTCCTTGGGTATACTATATAACCTGGAGGTGCATTAATCTTTTGAATGCGTTTACACTGAATGTTGTTGAGTTGAGCAGTAATCACTTAAAACAGCTTTCAGAGAAAAGGAAATAATTTTTTTGCAGCAGAACAAGCTGCATACACCTCGTATGAGGTGGATACCCCAATTTATATATAGCAAATTCAGTTGTACAACTGTAGGGAAAAGTGCAGCTTTAATGATCACTGAAAGTGTTTTTTAGCATTATTCGCCTATATGGCATATGATGAAAATGCGTTCAACAGATAGACTAACTCCCTATTATCTGAATGGTTTGCTAATGTGCAGCCACAATATTTACTGCAGCCTGGCAATGCAACAATGTTGAACTGGAAATGATGCTGTGATTCAAATAAAAGGCAATTGGCTTTAATAATTGGCTGTGTAGCTGGTGTCATCCAAGGGGAATCCAGTATGTATCAACTTAAAATGAGATGGCTGGTGTCATCCTAAGTGAATCCAGTATGTATCAGCTTGAAATGAGTTGGTTGACCAGCCTTCCTGCTTTGCCAGGGACGATCTGCATCTATCTTAACAAGGATTCCATGGTCTGGCTAAGGCCTTTGTTGCCCCACTATGCCTTTTTTGGGGGGCAGAGTCCATCAGACAGACATTCCAATTTGAAATTCATTAATGTTGCTCTAGTCAATGCCGGGAGTCCTAAAGAAAAAAAAAATCCCCAAAATTGTGTCTCCTGCAATTTGAACCCATTTATATGTGTGTGGTTATAACACGAAAAAACCTCACAGACTGATGAAAACAGAAAAGCGAAGAAAACACACCGTCAAAGTGAGCTCTTGGCCAGATATAATTACAGCCACTAAAATAATCCAACTGTAGATAAGAAGTCCAATGGAGCAACCAAGTGAATAAAATAGCGTTAGAACTTTTATTTTAAGACAAGCACTTTCGGAAGGCTTCGTATCCTTCCTTCATCAGACAAAACGAAAAACAGAAAACAGTGATCCATGTGCATATTAAATAGAGAGATAATTATTCAATTAAGAGCCTCTCATTAAGTATTAACCTTATGCAAATTTTCTAAGCGCTACCTAAAAGTTATTAGAAAACGGCTTGCTTAAATACACTCTATATATTGTGTTTTATAAAAAACATATCATATATAAAACATATAAATAGACCCAAACTGTCTAAATGAAATGGATAAACCCTACCATAAACCTGTCAACCAGCAATATATATTAAAGAACTGTAGGTTAAATTGTAATTAATGAACATTGTAAAAAATTCATCATCAAGTTCATTATATATATCTCTTATTGCATACTTCATAATGGTGATAAATAATGCAATAAAAATAATAAACATTAAAAATAAAAATAAAAAATAAAAAATTGAAAAACATCCAAAAACTTTCAGAAACCCACAAAAAACATTCAAACAATCCTAGTGGGTTAACTACAAATGCATATATACGTATATAAATATAAAAACCATAAAAATTCCACCTTAAAAATAACATAAATGTATATGCAAAATCTCTCACTAACCTAAATGTTGTATATATTAATATAGTTATTATAAATATTATAAAACTCTCATGGAGAATTAAATGTTTACCCTCCGCCCTAATACTTTCTAAGAATAAAATCAAATGAATTCAAATAAATTGATTATCTCCTTAAAGCTAGGAGTTTTAATATACAAGTTAACGAAATTGTTTCGTTTAAGCCTGGAAATATGTGTGCGGCTGTCCTTATTTGCCATAAAAGTTCTTCTTTTTCTAACAGGGTCTGCCATGGGCCTGAATTGGAATCTGCTTTAATTTGTTTTAAAACAGCAAAGTTAAAAACATGGTCCTTGTGTTCAATGATATGGCAAGCTAATGCATTGTTGATATCCTTCCTGGTTATTGCGTACAAATGTTCATATACTCTCTTATGCAGTGCCCGCTCAGTCTTTCCAATATAGAAGGCTGGGCATTTCCTACAACTCGCAATATAAACCACTGCTTTGGAAGTACAACTAAAATTGCCCATCAGTTTATATT
This sequence comes from Protopterus annectens, assembly GCF_019279795.1. Taxonomy (NCBI): domain Eukaryota; kingdom Metazoa; phylum Chordata; order Ceratodontiformes; family Protopteridae; genus Protopterus; species Protopterus annectens. The sequence continues at coordinate 518,884,959 of NC_056733.1, forward strand.
TTACCCCATTTATTAGTACAAAACCCCCTTCTTGTACAAATTTGCAATAATTACAGAACCCACACTTAGTCATACCTTTTTGCCTTTGGAAACTAGTGGTGTTGTTTCTTTCTAATAGGGCTTTTAGATTAAGTCCCTTTCTAAAGGTAATGCTAGGTGCATTTCCCAACAATTGTTTTAAATGCATATCTTCCACTATATTAGCCCAATTCTTCTGTAAGATATTTCTGATAAAATAATGATCCACGGAGAATGTGCATAAAAACCTCACCTCATTATAAGATGGGTTAGAGTTTGTGTCATTTCCTTCTATAATCAGTTGGCTGAATCCCACTAACCCATCTTGCCTACTCAAAATAGGCTTAAAGTGTCCAGATTCCCTTTTAAGAACCACCTCAGATTTAACCTCCAGTATAAGTGAATCTGGATAACCTCTGTTTGAAAACATAGTAGTCAAATTACTACACTCATCCTGGAAGTCCGCCTCTTTAGTGATCATACGTGCCGCCCTTACCATCTGCCCTTTCACTACTGCTCTTTTTTGATGGTAAGGGTGGCAACTACTAAAGTGGAGGAACCCATTAGAGTAGGTGGGTTTCCGATGGATCTTACTAATGAATCTAGCTCCCTCCATATCTTTACATAGTTGTATGTCCAGAAAGCTGATCTCCATCGCATTGACCTCATATGTGAAATCTAAAAAATCTGTTAATATCTTGATGTCATTTATAAATGTTGTTATCATTTGCTGCGGCCCTTTCCATAAAAAGAACATGTCGTCCTGGTACCTAGTGTACCAGGCGACATGTTCCTTAAATAGCATGTTGTTAAATAATAACTTGTTTTCCCATTGTGCCATAACACAATTAGCAAATGCCCCCCCCAACACGGTGACCCCATTGCGACTCCAGAAGCTTGCCTATAAATTACATTATTGAAAGAAAAGAAATTGTATTTAAGCACCAGCTCTAATAGAGTTTCAATAATATATATAATATTCTGTTCAACTCCTCTTGTTTCTAGAAACTCCCTGACCCAATCTAATCCCAATTGTGTGTGTGGTTACACAGAAATGGATTCAGAGCAATGAAAAAGTACAGTTTTGTAAAATCATACTATAAACAGCAGATGTCCTTCTCATCACTGTTGCAGTATTCATTATACTAGGGATCTTCTGCCAAGGGTGGCCTGACATCCAGCCAGTATACCAAAGCCTTTAATTTGCACTGTACTTCATGCATATGCTCTTTGCATAGTATAGGATATAAAGGTGACGTCCAGCTATATTATCTTCAGAACTGAGAACCCCAGCAGGAATGCCAGTCCAAGGAAGAGAGAGGTAAATCAGTACATCCAGAAAGTAAATGGAGTGGAAGGAGGGAGGGAGTGAATACTGCAACACTGAAGCAAAGGACATCTATCATTAGGGTAAGATTTTACACAACTGTACTAGGTCCTTCCATTTCACTGTTGCAGTATTCATTACACTTGGGGAATGCCAAAGCCCCAGAAGGAGACAGGGAGGATGAAGGACCAGCACAGGCCTCTAGAAAGCCATGAAAGTTAGCCCTAGCAAAACCAACTCTAGCTCTGGAAATTCCATCCAAATTGTAGTGCTTGGCAAATGTATGCACAGAAGTCAGGGTAGTTGCATCAAGAATAGAGTTAGTATCCAAACCATTGGAAAAAGCACCAGAAGAAGCCACAGCTCTAGCAGAATGAGTCTTAAATGAGGAAAGGCTTTTAACATGAAAGGAATAAGAGAAAGAAATAGCTTTAGACACCCAAGAAGAAATACTCTTCTTTGTTCACATTTAATCCTAAGGACCTAGGATGAAAGGAAATAAAAAGTTGGTTAGATTTCCTAAGTCTTAGTTTTATCTAAATAAAATCTGAGTTGTCTCTACACATCCAATGTGTGCAGCACCTTCTCAGTGGCATTTTGCAAAGGAGGGCAAATGAATAGACTAAGACAACTCATTCACCACATTGGGCATAACAGAAGGATTGGTAAGCAAAGACACCGTGCCCTTAATAAAACAGCAAAAAAAGGAGGACAAGCCATAAGGCCTTGAAGCTCAGACACTTATCTGGCAGAAGTAAGGGCTAACAAAAGTACAGTCTTCCAAGAGCAATGTTACAAGGAAGCTGAAGCTGCAGGGTCAAGGAGCCAGGTTCAATTTTTCTAAAACAAAGATCCCAGGGAGGAGGAACATGATTCCTGGGAAGCCTAATATGAATGACACCTTTAAGGAATTGTTTAGCTTCAAATGCAGAAGCTAAAGGAGGAGATAAAGGCAGGCCAGGCAAAGATAGCTGATAAGTAGGCCTTAACTTAAGAATAAGCCAACCCAGCATTGAGGAATTCACACAGATAACAGAGAACCAAAGGAATATTCACAGAAAGTGGATCCAGGTTACTAGAAAGACACCAAAACTGAAAACCTCTTCCATTTGGATAAGTAGCATTTTCTAGTACTGGGTTTCCTGGCCTCCTGAGGGACCCTAAGCACATCCTCACAAAAAAGATGTCTATGTGTAATCAAAACCCTATTACCCACAGTGTCAGCTGAAGAGTGGACAGATGGGGATGGAGGAGAGATCCCTTGTCTTTTGTGAGTAGGTCCACCCTGTGAGGTAACTTGTGATGACTGCTCCTAGCTAAATGCAGAAGACGGAACCAATGCTGTTTCAGCCAAAAAGGGGTCACCAACAAGATTTTGGGAGCATCCTGCTGAATTCTGAACAGGACTTTTGGAATGAGGGGAAGGGAGGGAAAGGATCATAGTTTACTAAGGCTATCGACCCAGAGGTCATTTCATGCTTAGCTGATTCATCCCAATGTAATACCACAGATATGCTAGTAAATACCCAGGATTGCATTTAGTAATGACTACCCATGTCCAGTAGTGTTGTGGGTTGCCTATCCCCAGATAAGAATTTATGGTGCACCATCCACTCGTCCTCTTGAACAGTGTCATAGTGGTGGCTCTGCTTCACATGAATTAGCAGCCTATTCCAAAGACACCACAATCGCTGGGAGACAACTCCCCTCTGGCATGTCCTATTTAAGAAGCAGGTCATATTTAGATCTCTGGAATGGGTAGCCCTTGTCCCATTTGATTTACAGATATGCAGCAAGTTCATTAGGTTTGGGTCTGAGATTGCTCTGTAAGCCAGACGCATTTCCCCCAAAAAGTCTATATGATACAAAGTATAGTGACAGGGAGTTTAGTTGGTCAGTGTATGGCACGTGCTGGAGTCCCTTCATCACCTTTGTTAGAAACCTCTTAGGTCTGTCCAACTGCTACAGGTGCTTTGTACAGTGCATGCAGAACGGGGTGTTATACTCAATTATGGGCCGGATTAGTGCAGAGTATAGAGGTGTTATAACCTCCTTTTCTCTGGAGGCCTTTACTAATTAAGTGTGCTACGTAGAAAGCCTTCCTTATTACAGTAGACACTTGGTGGTCGAAGTTAAGTTCACAGTCTACTTGTGATCCCAGATCCCTTACCACTTTGTAGGTATTGTTGACTTGATAATGTGAAGGAACATTGTTTTTGCCGAAGGGAATGTTGATGCATTTCTTTGCATTCAGTTTGAGACCATGACTAAGACACAAGTCATTGGTCTGTATGAGACCCTCCTGGAGTATACTGACAGCATTTGAAGATTCAATAATTGCACCCAGTTTGCAGTCGTCTGCAAACTTGGTCAGCTACAACACCTTAGTTTTGGCCTGAGCTTCTGAGAAGTATATACCACACAGTAGGGGGGCCAACACTGACCCCTGTGGCACCCTGCTGGAGACAGGTCTGCTCTGCTGGTTGATGTGGAGTTATACACACTGATAGTGTGTGTGTGTGTGTGTGTCTGGTTTTTGAATCAGTTGTCAACCAATCTTACTGCAAAGAGGCTTACATTCAGTTTGCCAAGTTTATCAGCAATGCCTGAGTGTAGGATTGTGTCAAAAGTTTTTGCCAAGTCTAGGTATGCTATGTGCACAGATTTGCCCTAGTCACATTTTCAAAGAAATCCACCAGATTTAACAGGCAGGATCTGTCCTTGATGAAGCTGAATTGGGTTGGATCCATGGTTTGGAGGTCACCTATGTCTATATTTATAAGGCTCATAATGATACGTTCCATGGCTTTACAAATGAGGATGGTCAGGCTTATGGGTCTGTAATTCCCCAGGTCTGTTGCTAGGCCACCTTTGTGGAGGGGAATAACTGTTGTTATTCTGCATTCTACAGGAGCAAAGTCCATGGTTAGGCTATGACTGAAAAGGGTACTTAATGGTAATGCTAGTTCATGTTTTAGCCTGTTTAGAAGACAGCCTGGGATGCTGTCTGGTCCCATACAGACCATGCTTTTTGCCATGGACAAGGCTTTAATGATCTGCTCTTCAACTATATAAGGTGAGTTGGGGGGGGGGGTTGTGATACATTTGTAGGGGATAAGGGAGTGAAATTTTAGCGAAACCTATCCATTAGCCGGTTTGCTATCTCTGCAGGGTCAGTGTGCGACACCATACCTAGTTGTAAAAGGCCTTGTGGTTATCCTTGGCTGTGCTTGCTAGGTTTTTCTCAAATGAGCCATTAAAGGATTTGACATGTTCTATTTGCCCATTGAGGCTGAGGAGTGGTGCTTTTCCACTGTTGAGCCCTCACCTTTGTTTTCTTGGATAGCAACTTTTTTGATTTATTGTAAAGTTTAATGCTGGATGTCCACCATGGTGGCTTGTTTTTACTTGGGGCTCTGGCTTTGATTCTTTCTGGTACAGCCGAGTCTATACACTTATGCAAGTGATTGTACAGGACTTTAGTGTAAGCTTTGGTGTAGTTCATAGGTTTATACTAGGCTATCTGCCCTAAGGCATTTATAAGCCTAGCCCAAATTTTTGTGGCTTACGCCACCCCCTTATATGAAAAAATACTGTGCCCATTAGTTTGTTGTGCCTCTGTCCAGCAGTGACACAGAGATGATTCCCGGGATAAACCTACGATCTCCCATCCACAGGTCAAGATTTCTCTTGAACAGAGCCAGCGAGGTGCTCTGCCTCACATGGACCGGGATTTTATTCCACAGCATAGGGAGTCTCTGAGTGACAAATCTATCCCTCCAGCATGTCCTATTTATATCCGTGCTAAGGTTTAAGTCGCTTGCTCTAGTGGTTTTGGTGGATTTGGATTTTTTGAGGTGGAGCATGTCCATTAATTCCGGGTTGGACATGGCCTTGTATGTCAGGCACATGTCACCTCTGAGCAGACGGTATGCAACTGAATAGAGTTGGAGTTTCTTCAATCTGGCAGCATATGACAGATTTTGGAGTCCCTTTATCCTTTTGGTGAGGAACCTTTGGGGTCTCTCCAATTGCTGCAGATGTCGGGTGAGATACATCCCGAATGGGGCATTGTACTCGATCATTGGTCTGATAAGTGAAGAGTACAGGGGAACAATGACCTCACTAGATCTGGATGTGAATCCCTTCATGATCAGGTGGGCAATGTAGAAGGTCTTTCTAACCACTTTAGCAACGTGAGTGTCAAAAGAAAGGCCACTGTCAACCTGGGTCCCCAGGTCCCTGATAACCTCCTCTGTGCTTAGTGGATTGCCACCTATATGGTAGCTTGGGGTTACCTTGTTTTTCCCGAAGGGTATGACTATACATTTTTTGGCGCTTAACTTCAGGCCATGGCTCTGGCACCAGCTATCTGTTTCCGTGAGTCCCTTCTGAAGGATATCCGTGTCCGATGCACTTTCCACTATGGTGCCCAGTTTGCAGTCGCCTGCAAACTTTGTCAGCCAAAGTCCTCCCATGTTGGCCTGTACTTCTGAAAAGTAGATGCCAAACAATAGGGGCCAAGGATCGAGCCCTGTGGGACACCACTTGTGACCGGCTTGGAGTCTGACATAGCGCCAGCAACTCTAACCCTGTGGGTTCTGTCCTTAAGCCAGTTTGCAACCCATCTTGTGACATATGGGTTTACATTTAAGCTGGTAAGTTTTTCTACAATACCCGAGTGGGGTATTGTGTCGAAGGCCTTTGCAAGGTCAAGGTAGGCTGTATGGACTGCCTTTCCTCATCAATGGCCTTGGTGACTGTTTTGAAGAAGTCGACCAAGTTCAACAGGCATGATCTCCCTTGACGAAGTTAAACTGGGTCGGGTCCAATGTCTGCAAGTCCCCTATATCTTTGTTTATGAGCTCCATTATGATCCTCTCCATAGCTTTGCAGACTAGACTTGTTAAGCTTATGGGGCGGTAATTACCAGGGTCCGTGAGGCACCGCCTTTGTGGAGTGCGACCACAGTTGCCGTGACGCCACTCCTTGGGCACGTATCCTGTGGTAAGGCTGAGATTAAACAGCTGCCTTATGTGCGGGTTTAATTCCTCATTTAGCTCGTGTAGCACACAGCCGGGGACACCATCCGTCCCATTGATGCTGTGTTTTTAGCTTTAGAGAGAGCAGCTTTCACCTGCGCATCTGAGATGTCTGGGAGGCTACACTCTGCTGGGTTAGTTATCTCTCCTTTGGGGAGAGGGGTGAAGTTTGCACTGAACCTGTCTGCCAGTATGTTGGCAATATCTGTGGGTTCAGTGATTTTGTATCATTTTGGACTAATTCTGAGCATATCTGGGAGTTTCCACCCAGGTTCCTAACATAGCTGAAAAAGGCCTTATGATTGTCCTTTGAATCCATGGCAATTTTTCTCTCAAAATTGGCCTTAGTTGATTTTATGAGTGCTCGTATTTTTACTAATAATGATCAGGGTGACTTCCTTTTATGGATTTTGTTCTATCATGTAATAGCTCCCTCCTCTTATTGTAAAGTTTGTTAATGGCTGGGGTCCACCAGACTGGACGTTTGCCCTTTGTGGAAAGAGTCTTGGTTTTATTTGGGATTGCCTGATCCATGCAGTCCTGGGGGTGTTCATAGAAGGCATTTGTAAGGGCTTCCGCAGCTTGGGTTGTGGTTTCCACTGGCTCAGGGGCCTTGAAGGATACCACACCAGTCTTGAGTAGTGTGAAGTTTGCTTTAGAGAAGTTCTTCACTGTGGTCTTTTTTGTTTGGGGTGGGGGCGGGATGTGGATTTCCAGTAAGATTAGTTTATGATCAGATCTCACCAATGAGGGATATACTTCCGGTGTGGAGCATTTTGTCCCCATGTTTGTGATAATGAGATCTAGTATATTTTCTCCTCTCGTGGGAACAGTGACTAGCTGTTCCATGGCATTTGAATTTATGAACTACAGGAACCGTTGGGCTAGAAAGTTAGGGCTTGAGTAATGCTCCCTTTCTATATTCAGGTAGTTGAAGTCACCCAATATGATGGTGTTTGGAGATACATTTACACACTCCAGTGTCTTCAGGAAGGCTGTGTGGGGTTCCTGAGTTTGAGAGGGTAGCCTGTAGCATGCTACAACTTGTAGAGCAGTTTTGCCTATGGTTAGTTGCACCTGGATGGTTTCTGAAGCTTTGTGCGTTGCCACCAACCTGGAGGTGTGGGTATCCTTTATGAATATAGATACACCCCCTCCTTTTGTGGTGTGGTCCGGGTTTTGGGGCCGGAACGCATGATATGAGGTAAAACCTAATAGTGCCGGGGTGCTCTCAGGAGCCTTGAACCAGGTTTCAGTTACAGCACAGACATCGATATTCTCCATACTGAGAAGGGCCTCGAGTGCGTGCATTTTGAGATTTAGACTTCTGGCATTGAGCAGCATTACCCTCAGTTTCTTCCCATTTTTGTTTTCTAGGGTGGTAGGTTTAGAATTTGAGCCTTGCCTAAAAAGGCACTATGGGGTGGCAAGAGCCTTAGCCAATATCCGAATCCCAGGGTGACAGGTGCAAGCCGCCCTTGCGAAGCAGCATGGCTTGTCAAGCATGTCATCCCAGGCAGACAGACACTGGATCCCCTTTGAATGACACCAGACATTAAGCCAATTGTTAAAGCTGATCATCTTGTCTCTATATTGTGGCATCATTCTTGGTGAAGGAAGGATACTGCTCACGGTCAGGGTCATACCTGCCTGGGCTACATAATCAGAGAGCTCCTCTATGTCTCTTTTCATGTAGTCCAGGGAGGTACGTCTCAGGACGTTCACACCGGTAAGTTATTACTTCCAGCTGGGGGGGGGGGGTTGGAATGCATTTATACCTTCACCTAGGAGGATATAGTTAGCCTTGGTGAATTTTTTTAGTCTATGAGTTCTGGTGTTACTGCCAACTCAATTGTAATTAATCTGTGGCCAGATTTGACTAATGAGGGTCTGACTGTTATGGCAGTATTTGACATGTTAGTGAGGACCAGATCTAGTATGTTTGTTCCTCTTGCTGGGGTATAAACAATTTGTTCCAGGGTATTTCAGTTAAAGTCAAGAAACTTTTTTGCTAGCAAGTTAAGGCTAATGTAGGTTTCCCAGTTGATGGTGGGATAATAAGTGAAATCCCCCATAAGAGTGGGAATATTTGGATCGACTCCAGTTTGGTCATGTAGGCTTCATGCGCGACATGACCCATGAAGGGGGATCTATAACTGGCTATGACTTGAATTGAAGTTTTACCCATAGTAACCTGTACTTGGAGTAACTCCATGGAGTTGTCCACTCTAACTAGACGGGAGGTGAATTTATCTCTAATACAGATAAAAACACTGTCTCCTTTGGTTCTCACACATTCATTTTGCTGTCTGAAGGTGTGGAAGGCAGTGTAGCCTTGCAAGACTCGAGTACTCTCCAAGGCCATAAACCAGGTTTCTGTGACTGCACAGATATCTGAAGTAAAGAAACATCATCTTCCAGGAAAAAGATAGGGTGCTCACCTTCCAAACCAGAGGACCTGAGACTCTGGCGCAAAAGAGAGAAAGTTATCTGTTCAGAGAGGAGGCAGAAAGATCTATTTGAGGGGTACCCAACTGGTTGACAATGTCCAGAAACATCCCTGTGAAGCATCCATTCATGGGATTGAGTTAAAGACCTGCTTAGAGTGTCTGCCGCAATGTTTTGACCCGAGGGAATGTAAACTGCCTGAAGAGTCACTTGATACTGGATAGCAAGTCCTCACACCAGGAGTGCCAACTGGCAAAGAAGAAACTATTTTGTCCCCACCTGTTTTTTTTTATATACCACATCACTGTGGTATTGTATGTAAACAGCTTGATAGGTCCTACAGAGAAGTGAGGATGAAGAGCCAACAAAAGAGCTCTCATCTCTGACACTGATTTACTATTTTTGTTGATGAGGTGACCTCATCCCCTCCACCTTTGGGAAGCCAACTGCTGCTCCCTATCCAAAGTCTGAAGCATCTGTAAACAGCTTCCTGAGAGGGAAAAGGGGGATGAAATGTGAGTCCTAAATTTAGAGACAAATGCTGAATCCACCACAGAATTTCCTTCTTGAGACAAGGTAGAAGAGGAGCTACAAATTTGAGGCGATGCACATGTTGAAGCCAAACTGACTTGAGAAACCACTGAAAATTTCTCATGTGGAGTTTGGCCAGAGTAAGCACAGGAATGGGTGGAGGCCACGAATCCCAGAACTCTCAGAAATTCCCAGGTTATTACAGAGGCCAGAGGAAGAGGAGTTTGAAAGAAGAAAATGAGTGTTACGGCCTTGGGAGGAGGCAGAGATGCCAGCATAGGCATAGTCTCGATCCTGCAACCCAGAAAAACATGGTCCCAAAAAGGAGTCAGAAAAGACTTTTTGAAGTTTATTGTGAAGCCCAGGCACTGCAGAAAGAAAATGAAGATTTTGCAATAAGATCTCAGGAGAGGATGTGTGAAGCAGTTCATTGTCCAGGTAAGGAAAGACTTGGAGCCCCTGAAGCCTGCAAAAATAAATCACAAGAGTGAGGCATTTAGTGAATACCCTTGGGGCAGTAGAAAGGCCAAAGGGCAAAGCAGAGAACTGATAATGCCAGGAAGCAACAGAGAAAAGTAAAAATTTCCTGAAAAGGGGATGAACTGGATTATGGAGATAAGCAGCCTTGAGATCCAGAGACACCATAAAAGCCCGAGGAAGTAAAACAGAGAAAGTCTGAAGGGACAACATTCCAAAGGAATGCACCTTCAGAAAAAAATGTTTAGATGAGAGACGTCTAGAACTGGTCTCCAAGTACCCTCTTTCCTGGGCACTAGAAATATCCTGAAGTAAACCCCATTCCCGCTTTGGGACACATGCACCGCTTGAATAGATCTCAAAGCACCCCTGAAAAGGAGGACAGCTGTTCCTGAGGAGGCTGAGGAATTCTCATAAAAGAGGAAGAGATTTCCAGATCATGAAATACCTCTGGCAGATAATGGACAGAACCCAGGAATCTTTAGTAGTTTTTAGCCATACAGGAAGAGAAAGGAAAAAGACCCAACAGAAACAGGAAGGTGGCTGTATAGAATAGGACAGTCTGACAGTACCTGGTTTATTAGAAAACAAGACTTCTGAGGCACAGAAGTCTGAGTAGCCTTTGCAGGAGGAGCCTACTTGCCACCATTTTTACCCTTAGGAGGAGGGCAAGACTGCCTACAAACAAAGCCTGGCTTATTGGGATAATTTTTCTGAACTTTAGGCCAAGGAGAAAAAGACATTAAGTTCCTGTAAAGCTTTGCCCTTATCCTGAAGGGACTTAAAGCACCAGCAGCTTTGCCAACAAAGAAGTTATGTACTTACTATAATGTTCCATGTGAGTTGTTTCGCCTTCATTGTTTACTGATGGGGTTCGTAGCCGATCCCTCGGCTCTGATACGGCCAACTGCAAAGCTCGAGGTCTTCAAGTAGCTCAAGGCCAAGTCCCTATCCCATGATGCACCTATGAAGTACCTCAGATCTTGTTTGCTGCGTATACCAATACCATATGTCATTCTTTCACTCCCAGAGAAAGGAATAGAAGGTTTGAGTAACCAGGATGGAACCAGCATCTCAGTCATCTATCAGTCCAGGTGGTGGTAGGAGGGAGGGCTCACATGGAACGTTATGGTAAGTACACAACTTCTTTATGTGAAGTTGTTCAATCTCGCCGTTCATTCTTTACTGATGGGTAGCGTCCCAAGCACCATCAATCTCGTGTGGCTCACAGAAGTATATTTCTCAGGACCGTGGATCCAAAGGAGGCCCTGTCCCTGGAGGTCTTGTCAACTTTGTAATGAGTGATAAAGGTATGAGGTTTTGACCAAGTGGCTGCTGCACAAATGTTATCAATGGGGAGTCTGGTAGAAAAGGCAGATTATGTAGAGACTGCTCTGGCTGAGTGAATTTTAATCTTATGTTGCAAAGGCATATCGGCAGCTGAATAGGCAAAGGTGATACAATCAGATAACCATTTAGACAGAGTTGTTTTAGCCACTGGTTTTCCCTTCCTAGAGTCCGACAATAAAACAAAAAGCTGATCTGATTTTCTGAAATCTTTTGTTCTAGCCAAATAAAATCTGAGTCTGTGAACATCAGGTTTATGCAGCATATACTCTAAATTGTTAGAATGGTTGAGGAAGAAGACTGGCAAATCAATAACTTGGTTGTGATTGGATTCCATGCAAACTTTGGGCAAGAATGAGGGATTTGTTCTAAGAGAGACTATCAGCATGGAATAACAAATAGGGAGGCTTGATGGATAAAGCCTGAAGCTCTGACACTCTGCAGGTAGAAGTAATAGCTACCAGAAAGATGGTCTTCCAAGACAAAAATATGAGGTCATAAGATGAAGCTGGTTCAAATGGTGGAAGAATTATATGTGAAAGCATAAAATTTAGATTCCATGGAGAAAAAGGAGATTTCACAGGTGGTCTGATATGAAAAGTCCCTTTGAGAAAAGCTTTGGATAACTTGTGAGACATGATATTCAATCCTTCAAATCCTAGATGAAAATTAGAAATAGCAGCCGAACTGTTGCCTGCTGCAGCTCCTTTGTTAAAAATCATAGTCAAGAACTCTAAGATGGAGACCATAGGGGCTTGGTAAGGATCAATATTATTTTTAGAGGTCCATATGGAAAATGTCTTCTATTTGCCAAGATATAGCTTTCTAGTAGAAGATTTATGAGAGAACAAAAGGATCTGTCTCACTGTAAAGATTATGGAACCTGGCTATGATGGGAACTGGAGCAGCCAAGCTGTCAGCTCCAGGGACTACAGAGAGGGATGAAGGTCCCCCAACGGGTGTATCAGAAGGTCTGGGAATGGGTCCAGCATCCAAGGATCCTCCAAAAGATGAAGTTAAAGGAAAGGGAACCAAATCTGATGAGACCAATGAGGGGCTATTAGAATGATGGTCCTTCCCAGGGCTTTTGCTTTCTGTAGAACCTTGGGTACTAATGGGATTGGTGGAAATGAATAGAGAAGACCCGGAGGCCAATCGTGTAAGAGTGCATCCCTTGGGGCTTCCCCCGGAGGGGGAATCAGGGTAAAGTAGTTTCTGCTTTTCATGTTGATATGACTGGCAAAAATGTCGCAGCAAGGCTGGCCCCACTTGTGTAATATCCTGTCTGCTATTTCTTTTTTGAGGGACCACTCGTGTGGCAACAAGATTGCCCTGCTCAGTCTGCTATCACATTGGATCTCCCCAGGACGTGCATTGCCAACAGAAAGCGCTGGGTGGAAACAGCCCACTGCCAAACTCTGAGAGCCTCGTGACAAAGAAGGTAAGACCTGGTTCCTCCTCGTTTGTTCAAATACCACACCACCGACATGTTATCTGTCTGAATTGCAATCGTAAACAGAGGAAGAGAGTCCTGAAAGTACTGCAACGCCTAAAGTACTGCTCTCATCTCTAGGACACTGATATGCAGATGTGTCTCTTGATCTGTCCATGTGCCTTGGGCAGTCTTTCCCTGAAAATGCCACCCCACCCTATCAGGGAAGCATCCGTGGTCACTGTGGCCGCTGTAGGGGGTAGCACAAATGGGTGTCCTATCATGACATGAAGTGGTCAACCACCACTAAAGGTCCTTTTTGCAAGAATTTGTGATCATTATAGTGCGAGTCATGGGGATCTCTTGGTAAGACCATTGAGTGAAGAACACCACTGTAGTATCCACATGTGCATGCAAGCTAGTGGTATGGCTAGAATTGCTGCTGCCATCATGCCTAATACTTTCAGAACTCCTGATGCTTGTGCTTTGTCTTTTGATATCAGAATGCTGACATGTTGACGAAGAAGAGAGAGACTTTCTACTGGAAGCCTTAGTGTGGTGGTGGTGTTGTCCAACTCTGCCCCGATAAAAAAAGATATGCTGCAATGGCGACAAGGCAGATTCTTCTGACTTGACTGTAATGCCCAGATGATTGCAGAGTAACAGAGTTGACTCCCTGGCCTGAATGAGTTGATGCCTGGTGGTGGTGGTAAGGAGCCAATTATCTAGGTATGGAAACACCTGGAATCGTAGATGCCTCAGAGGTGAGCCGTGACCACTGTTATGCATTTGAACACTCTGGAGGCTGTAGCGAGACCAAAGGGCAGAGCTCAAAACTGGTAATGATTGGCTCCCAGACGGAAACGTATGTGATCCCTGGATGGCCTGGCCATTTTTATGTGGTAGTACTCATCCTTGAAATCCATCAAGCACATCCAATTGTCTTTCCCTAAGAAGGGAAGTATACACTGAAACTTGAACATCCAAAACTTCTCTTTCTTTACGTAGTGGTTCAGTCTGCTGAGGTCCAATATGGGTCTCCAGTCCCCCGTCTTCTTTGGAACCAAAAAGAATCTTGAGTAAGTTTGGGATCCTGTCTGGTCTGCTGGGACTGGTTGGATGACTCTTTCTTAGCAACGTTTGGACCTCTATTGTTACCTGTTCCCTGTAACTGGGTGGAATGTCCAGAATATTTCTTATGATTGGTGGGGTGGTGAATGCAATGAAATACCCTTTGGAAATTATACTTTGTACCCAGCTGTCTTTTGATATTTTGAGCCAGGCATCTGGGTACAAAGATAAGCGACCCCTGAATGCCTCCTGAGCAGGAGGGTCGGGCCTCCTCTCAGGAGCGCTGGTAGGGCTGGTCTGAGTGATCTCTGTCACCCTGGTGTTGCAGACCCCCTCTGCCGCGAGGGCGGCATCTTCCAATATTACCCACTCCTCTGCCCCTGGAGGAGTGTTCACCATGTGTGTCCTGAAAGGCTCCTTGGGCTTTTCGGAACCACATTTTTCCTCCCCCTTGACCTTTAGGGTAGGGTCGGGTAGGGGTGGAAAAATGGACCCTGACAGCAGACAGTCTTTCCATCCTGTTCACACCTGGTTAAGGTTTCCTCCACTTGAGGTCTGAAAAGGGACAAGCCATCAAAGCGAGTGTTCATAAAGGATGATTTGAAGGGCTCTGTGAAGGAACACAAGCTCATCCAGGAATTTCTCCTAAGGAACACAAGCTCATCCAGGAATTTCTCCTAAGAACAACTCCTGTACCCGCTGCCCTACTAGTTCCATCAGCTGCATAGGATACGAGGCGCATGGATGAGTTGACAATAGAATTTAGGGTAGCAAGCTGGGCAGCAACTTTGTCAGAAGCTCCTGCAGCTACTGTACTCTGAAGAGCATCTCCCAACTCCTTAAGGAGATCTCTTTGCACCCTGGTAAAATGGGTCAAATAGTTCAGCGAACGGAGAGTAAAGGTCTGTGCTTCCCATATCTATCCATAATCCTAGAGTCCCTGTTAGGAGGATGGATAGATGAGGACGTCTCAGACATTTCCTTCTTGGTGACTGCCACCACCACCATGGCATCAACCGGAACACCTTTAGTTAAGAACGTTTTGTCCAGGGGGGCAGAAATTAATTTATTAGGCCTCCTAGGGACAGGCTCCCATAGTATAAGGAAACTCCCACGCCCTTGGTGAGACCAGCTGCATCAGCTCATCGAGACCATCATCATCATCAGCTCATGGAGACACCCAAGGGGTGGAGGGCTGAGACCCGAACGCCTTCAGGAGAACTGACTCATCCTCAGTAGGGCTTTTGGACTGCCAGTCACCCCTCTGCCTAAGGATCTCAAGTATCTCAGCGAAGGAGACAGCGTCAGAGGGGGACCCTTCTGACTCATCTAAGTCAGTATCCGATGTCAGAGACTTCTATGGGGAGTCTAGGTGTTTCCTCTTGCACAATCTCTTCCTAGGAACCTCATCAGTGGTAGCTTCTGGTGAGATCTCGGAAGAGCAGGGGCCACCCAATGGGGCTTTCTGATGCTCTGGGTCTCTACGCTTAGTCAGGATGTGTGAGGCAGAAGCAGACACAGGCACTTTAGGGGAGGAGGAAGGCAGACCTGAGGTTGAGGATGTCCTAGGAGACAACTCTCCTCATGGCATCAAAAGCACCTCTGCTCCGAATTGAGGGAGCCAACGGATCTGAAGAAACTGTCGATGCCCCTGGCACCGGACAGTGGGCTCCAAGCATGAGGTAGGAGCCGAGCTGAGGCCCCGAGAGGCAAAGTCGGTCCAACTGTCCTCCCCAGACCCAACCAGAGAGTGTCGGCTCCTAGAGTCCTCGATAGGCACAGAAGACGTCAGAGTACATGGAGCCGAGGACACTTGAGCAGGCATCCGCTCTGAGGGTTCCACTAACATCAGGTCTGTCTCCTCCGGCTCCGAAGGACCAGCATGGCTCGGAGAAGGAATAGTTAAAGTCGGTGCAATGGTCTTCGGCTCCAGAGCCATTTTGGCTAATGCTGGTGCCGATAGCGGCTTCTATACCACATGATCCATGTCCTGATCAGACAGGCTGGTAGATGATCGAGAGGATCGTACTGAAGGTGGTACCGACTGGAGAATTGGACTCTTCATCGCTTCGGACACCGGTTCCAAGACTGGGGACCGGCTCCGAAAGGTAAAAACTGTCGGCTCCAAGTGCAGTGGAGCCAAAGTCGAAGACTTCTTTGATTTTGAGTCCGATGTCTTGGAAGACTTTGAAGACCTGCTGGAACCATCCTGGTCACTCAAATCTGAAACTAAGGCTTCAACAAGCCTCTATCGATTAATTTCCTCTTCATTTCCTGCATGACCCTAGAGGAGAAGGAATGACAAATGGCACAACTGTCTTGCAAATGCAGAGCCCCTAGACAGTAAATACAATTAACGTGGCTATCTGTAACAGACATTTTTTGGCCACACTTTGGGCACGTTTTGAACCCAGACTTAGGGTGCTTCTCTTGGTCTGCCAGAACGATAGAAAAAAAATACTGTTACCACAAAAAAAAACAGTAATTTCTCACAGAAGCCTGGAATAATGCAGACTAAATCACACAGTAGAAAAACTCCACACAAGCCTTAAATAAAAGGAGGCTAAATCACACACACAACAAGTATAAATGTGATATCACTCAAGAAGACTATGCAAAAAAAGATAGCTGCTGGGAACAACAATCTTATCTAAAGTAAGCAATGTTTACTGCACATTTTAACAGTAATAAAGACTAAGCCTCATCTAAAATACAGAAGGCTGACCACCACACAGCAAATCTAAGGGACTAACTATCTAAGACGTGACAAAGGTCACTGAATAACACACAGCAAGCTGAAAAATAAACAATAACCTTATCTAGGTTATATAAGGTTTACTGTACTAAGCCTATCTATAAAAAGCAGAAGGCTAGTCATACCACACTACCTAGAGAAACTACTACTAAACTAGGCCTAAAAGAGGCCAACTAGAAATTTATAAAAAAAAAAAACAGTAAATGGGAAGGGAAAACACACTGAAAAGCTATAAGAGCTTTATTAACAATCCTAGCTATCTAAATATTTTAACTAGCAAAATAGTTTTTCAAGACTGTAATGAAAAAACAGCTTATTTGGCCTGAGCTAAATCAGAACCTCTGATCTGTTGCAGCGGTAAACTAGATCTGGGGTAATTCACAGATGCATCATGGAATAGGGACTTGACCTCGAGCTTTGCAATTGGCTCCGAACCCCATCAGTAAAGAATGAATGGAGAGACTGAACAACTTCACATCAAGTGTTTATTATCTAGAGGAACATCCATTAACTTAGCCTTAATATCATCAGGCAAAGGTTGAAGCTGAAGCCAAGAATACCTCCCCATCACTGACCCAAAACTAGCAGCCCTAGAGGAAGGGTCTGCTGCATCATAACCACACTTGATAGAATGATGAGCTACCTGAGAGGAAGTCCCCTAACAGGGAAAGGGCATAAGGTATACCCTCAGAGTCTGGAAGATCAGAAATCACCTGACCGGCCTGGGAAAGGAGATCCAACAAGTATCTGAATATATGGGTCTCATAATTAACAGCCCTAAAAGCCAAAGTAGCAGAGGCATAAACCTTCTTGCCTAGCCTTTCCATGGTTGTGTTATCTTTATCAGAAGGCAGTAACTTAGAAGGAAGCAACTGAGATGGCTTGTCAGGAGCTACAGACACCACTGGGGGGTCAGCAAAGGATACTTGCACAAGAAGTTACAGTCCCCAGACACTCTATAGAACCTATCAGGTTTCTTGTGGGCAGGGGGCCAACAGTCTGCATCTAACAAAGCAGCCAAATCAGGAGGGATAGCAGAAGGTTTTGGAGAATCCATCTGCAGTAATTCATAATACCCTGTTTGTATCTCAGAAACCTGAGCACAATCCCATTTAAAGAACTTTATCATCTTAGAGATTGTGTCCCCAAAAGATATCTCTTCAAACAGAGTATCAGGACTGGTAGATTCCTCCTCTTCTGATCCATAATCTAAAGGAGAGAGAATCTAGGAGGAATAAACGAGGGATTTCTCATCTGAATCTGCCTCCTCCTCAGAGGAATCCTATTTTTTGGTCTCTAAAGGGGGGATACAGGACCAAGGGGGTCCTAGAACAGAAACTCCCTGAGGAGGTTTTAAAGCCAAAGCACTAAACAAATCCTGAGTGAAGGACTGCCATTCATTCTGTGGATTCTTAGGAGCTGGAGAAATATGTTTAGCCTTCTACATTTTCTTTTATTGGATGTCAGTCTTATAAAATTTAGAAGGCTCTAATCCCAAATGGCATTCAATAATGGTAGTATGGACGACTTCTCTGACTAAGATTTGAGGAACCCCCCCAGGTCCCTTGTAGATAAATCAGCCAAGGTTCCTCCTGAACATCTAAGACGGACATCTGCAATGCTACTTGGATGTGCCTAAAGTCGGATCACCACCAGCCTCCAACCTGGTCATTGCAATGGTGTCCAGTGATAAAGCTGGGGAACCTCTGGGCTTTCACTCACCTTGGGAGATATGTCCGGCAGAGGCTGTACAGCCGAAGATTCCAGCCTAGATTTCTTGACCGCCTTCTTCACAAATCACTGTCCTTCGGAGCAGGACGTTTCCTCCATCGTGTCTTTAGCAAGAAGCTTAAGACATTGATTTTCAAGATAAAGCGCCAAAGAAGAAAGCCTACAACAAAGGGTCTTGGGAACAAAGGCCTGACAGAACAGGACGTATGGTTATGGAAAGCACCAAAGCAAAACAGGCACTGTTCATGGTGATCTTTATGGGGAATCAGTCTCCCGCACTGGCATCTACTCTTCTTGGATGGCATGAAACCCCACAAGCAACAAAATAAAGAAAGATAATACAACAAAACCCCAATGGTGCACTTATCTGTAACGGCTTGGTGAGCCCGCAATGAATGGGCATTCAGACCAACAATCAAGAGATGGTGTCCAGACTGGCGGCAAAGCAGTTCTGAGGATGGTATGCCCGGACGTCACCTTTATCGCCTACACTACGGGACAAGATACACATGATGTACGGCATACCTTAAAGCAATCTAAAGGCTTTGGTACACAGTCTGGACATCAGGGTACCCTTGGCAGGGGATCCCTAGTGTAATGAATACTGCAACTGTGAAATGAAAGGAAATCTACTATTTCTATGTACAGTACCCATCATGTTTTCAGGCCTACTTGAAATTGCGAGGGAAAAGGATGTCATCACCTCACAATAGTTTCCTTGGGACACCACATTCAGTCTCCTAGATATCAAAATCATTTCCTCCCTCTGGCCTTGCCAGGTATGGGTCCCCTTCCTTTGGTCCCATCTTCGTTGAGTTATTCTCATTGCCTCCTCCCAGAAGGAGGCAATGAGGATAACTCAGCTCTTCAACCAACTGGCCTGTAAGAATGTTGGACTCAGAGGTAACAGGGAAAGGGGTAAAGGAGACCAGTGGGCTAAATGTGGACTATAGCATTTCTCTGCGATTTCCATGAGGGGGGATTAGACAAACTACCTGCTGTACTTGTTGTGGGGAGATCACAGCAAGGTTGGCCTCAATGACAGAAAATCTTTTCCACCACTGGATTGACGGATACATCACCTGTGAGATAACAAAATGGACCTGCTGAGCTTGTCTAATTCTCTGGATTTCCCCAGAATGTGCATTGCCACTAGAAAGCAGTTGCAGGAGATCTTCACCTGCCATACACTCACTACCTCTCGACAAATGGGATAGGATCAGGTTCCCCCTTGTTTGCTGATGTACCAGACCACAGACATGTTGTCGGTTTGTACTACATCAGTCCCTAGATGCAGAACATCTTGAAAGGCCTGCAATGCTAATAGAACCACACTTATCTCTAGAACACTAATGTTTGAATTGGTCTCGTCTGGGGATCACACGCCTTGGACTGTCTGTGCCAAGAAATGCCCCCTATCCCAACTGGGGGGCATCTGTGGTCACTGCGGCCACTGGAGGAGACAGAATAAAAGGACGGCCCAGGCGAATGTCATCCGAACGAATACACCAATGACAATAATTTCTGCATACCCAAGTGAGTTTGACTGGGAACGATAGAGAAAGTTGCAGAATAGACCACTGAACAGCTAGAGCCCCCTGGAGAACAGACATATAGAAACTTGCCAACGTACTGAGTACTGAATACTGCAACATGAGAATAAAAGGACATCTAAGCTTATAGCTGCTGCCATTGAACTGGCTGGAGAAGCAGGATGAACAAAAAATTGCTGTAGCAAGAACTTGACTGTATCTATATGATGAGCAGGCAGAGCAGTAATCTCATTTACTGTGTTCAACTGGGCACCGATGAACTCCAGGCTCTGTAATGGGTGTAGTTTGGACTTGGAGATGTTGACTGCAATGCCTAGTGTTTGACCAGGTTGAAGCAAATATTTCCCGGACTATTCTTAGAAATGCCTGGTTGGAGCGGCCAGAAGTCAGTCGTCTAGATATGGAAACACTCAGAATCCCATTAGTGTCAGGTGAGCTGCTATCACTGCCATACATTTGATAAACACCCCGGGTGCTGAGGTGAGACCAAAAGGCAGGGCTCTGAACTGATAGTGACTGGCTCCTAACTGAAAGTGCAGATATCTTCAGGAGTGTCTGTTCATCTTGATGTGATAGTACCCGTCAGGTTGCTTAGATCCAAAATTGGTCTCAGGTTCCCTTGTCTTCTTTGGTACAAATAAACCCTGAGTAAATTCCTAATCCTCTTTGGTTTGGTGGGACCTTCTGGATGACTCTTGTCTAGCAGCTTTTCAATCTCCTGAGCTGCAGCTTCTCTCAGAGTGTAATGTTGGAAAGCTTTCTTCTTTTGATTGCAAGAACCTGAAAAAATGGTAAGAAATAATCGCTGATTATTATATTTAGCACCCAAGAATCTTTTGTTATAGAAGCGCAGGAGTCTGCGTGCAAAGACAAGTACTCCCAGACTGCAACCAGAAGTGGGTAGTCAGGCAACCCTTCAGGAACACTGAAAGGGTCTATCCAGAAATAGACTCAGAAACCCTGGCTTTGTGGGCTTCCTCTGCTACAAGGATGGTGTCTTCCATTTGAACTCCCCCCTCTGCCCCTGGAGGAGTTGTCCTCGAGTGGATCCTGGAAAGACACCTGGGATTTACAAGACTAAATTTTATTGCCCCCTCTGATTCTGAGGAAAGGATTGATAAGGGGTAAAAAAGCAAATCCCTATGGCAGACGGGGTCTTTTCTTCTTGTTCACGGAGGGAAAGGGTTTCTTTAACAGAAGGGCCAAACTAGGATGTTCCATCAAAAGGTACACTGATGAAACGCTCAGCAAAATCACATACCCACATCCAGGCATGTCTCCAGATGGCAATCCCTGAACCAGCAGCCTGTACGGTACCCTCTGCAGCATGGGATATCTTCCTCATGGATGCACTGGAAATGGATAATAGAGTGGCCAGTTGTGGAGATGACAGCTTATAGTCCTCTGCAGACATGGACTCAGAGAGGGATTTGGGGAACTTCTTGGACAAATCCCTTTGGAGTCTTGTAAAGTGAGCTAAATAATTCAGGGACCTCAGAACAAGGGTTGTTGAAGCAAATACGTGCTTCCCAAATCTGTCAATTGCCCTCAACTCTCTATTAGATGGATGGGCAGAGGAGCTCTGCTCAACTAGCTCCTTTACTGTGGCTGCCACCACAACCATAGCATCAATAGGGCTCCTTTGCTCCAATGGGGTCTGTCCTTTGGTGGTGCCAAAATTTTATCTGGGTGTTGGGGAATTGGTTTGACAGAGTCGGGTTCCTTCCATGCCCAGCAAGAGACCAGGTCGATAAACTCATCAGCCAGGGGAGTCACCCAAGGCATAGATGGCTTATAGAAAGTTACGGCTCATATATACAGAAAGTTTCCAGAAAGACAGACTCCTTTGGTGAGGGGTTATCTGAAGACTATCCACCCTTTTGCTTAAGTTTCTCTAGGATGTCGGAGATCTGGGGAACCCTTCCCATTCCTTGAAGTCAGTATCCTCTGTGAGAGATTCCCTATGGGAATATGTGCGTCTTATTTTGCACAATCTCTTGTGGAGAACCTCCTCAGTGGGATGCTCTGAGGAGGTAGCTGAAGAGAGATGAATTTCCTGTAAAAAGCTGACTGGATGCTAGTTGGTACTGGTTTTCCCTGCGGAATAGGATTGATGGGATCAGATCTCGGACTCGTAAGAGGAATACGTATAGGATCCAAGAAAGGGAGAGAGATTGGATCTCTTGATGATAAAAGGCCATCTTCCACTACCTTGAAAGCAGATGGACTTGTAGAAGCCATGGCAGACTGCACCAGGGCCGAAACTTCTGAAACAGCCAAGCATTGACAATGTCCTGATATGTACCTCAAGGAGGTAGCCAGACCCAAGCTATCTACAGCCAAAGCTCCAAGGGAAAGGACAACTCTGTCAACATCGGATAGGAGCAGAACCTTTCAGGGAAACTGCTGGAATCTAAGATCTGGTTGTCTTCAGATCCAACACAGACTCTTTGGGGTTCTCAGATCCAAAGGCTCAGAAGCCACAGGACAGAATAGAGAAGGAGATATGATTACACAGGAAGTGGAGGTAAGTCTCACAGTTCTGATGGAAGCCAGAGGTAGAATAATCCCATCTGGATCTGAGGAGTTTCCTCATCATCTTATCCACATTGGTCTCGGAAAGACTTTTGGAGGATCTAGTGGATGAGATAGTGGACTGTGGCCTTGATTCCCTCTATGGTGTAGTTTGAATCCAATGGTTTCCTTTTACGTTCTGAAGTTTTTTGGAGCTTCTTATGAGGCTCAGAAGCAGCCACAGTGGAAGAGCAGAATTTCAGAGAAGAAGTAGGGGATCTCTTTCTAGACTCTGAAGAAATCTTGTTTACTAGGGGTTTGACCCGCTGGGGAAGAGGAGGAAGATGAATGCAGCAGCCCCTCAAGAATTAGTCTTTCATCTGTGAGAAAATGTTCTCGAGTTGAACTCAACACAAACAGAGCAAATGACTGGAAAGATATGCTGCTACTAAACAATAAACACACTCCATGTGAGCAAATGAATTTGGAATTTTGTGTCCACAGGAAATGCATTTCGGCCAGTTGGTATCTTGGCCATCACTACAAAGACAGTGAAAACATATAACAGCAAGTTTACTTGTTTTTCTTTAAATAGAAAAACTAGCAAAAAAAAAAAAATTCCAACAATGCTAAAAAGTTTACCCTTGAAAGAGCAGGAGAGGCAGAACAACAGGACAGACTGGTACCCACAATGGTACCCATGAGACTACCAACAAGGGTAGAAAAGGACAGTTAGAAAAAGAACTAATGGAAGAAAAACCCGAGAAAACTGTAAGTGTAGCAGGAGGATAGCAAAAGGATATAGAAAAGATAATATAAAGCAGAAACACTACTCACAATTCTCAAAAAAGGTCTGAAAATAAGCTCCTGAGACAAGGTCTGCATTTGTGCAAGATGACGGTAAACAAGATCTGAAGTACTGTAGGATGACTGGGACATTATGGGTAGGTAGATCCTCAAGTCTGTGGAAAGCATCTGAGTCAGATCTGAAGTCAGACCCGTAACCCATACATTGAGGAAGAATGAAAAGTACATCAAAAAGTTTATCTAAGGGCATGATTTAATTTGTAAATGCAGTCTGTGTTTTCTGTCAAAGGCAAAGATTTGTAATGCATGTAGTTTGTGTATTAAATAAAGAATGATAGTGGAAAATGCATGCTTTTTGAGACAAATTCCCTAATATGCATCTTGATATATATGTACATATTTTATTTGTATTTGTTTTCAAGAGGAGAACACTGATCTCCATGGACCTTTTCCAGACTCAGCCTGGGAGTGGTGTCTGGTTAAGTGACTTGCTGAGAGTCACACTGTTATGCAACAGAGGCTGGGAGAATCAAATCTTGGACCACTGGACCACAAGACACAAACTGTTAACAGCTCCTTAATACTGTAAGCCAACTGCCAGACTAAATATAAAAATGTGTGTCTGGCATTTGAGGGCAGTACAGAGGAGCAGCAGGCAGCTTTATCAACTCACAGCAAATGGCTTTCTGATTGGATTCTCGGCTAGGGTGTCATTTGTGCGTAGCATGCATGTCTTCCCCGTATCTGCATAATTTTTCAACAGGTGCTCCAGTTTCCTCTCACATTCTAAAAGCATGCAGAAAGTGGACTGGACACACTTAACTGACCATAGGTGTGAGTGTTCATGTGGTATGGAAGAACAACCACATCAGGGCTAACCATCCAACTGTGTGAGCATTGGCTTTAGATTGTTACTGTTAATGTGACGCCCTGTGTAAAAATGGGTTGTGGGTGGATGGATGAATGAATGGGCGTGTGCATAAAACACACAAGTTTATGTGTGCATAAATGTGTATATTACTATATATATATATATATATATATATATATATATATATATATATATTTATAGGATGTGTGTGTGTATATGTGATTTACCTTCAGTTGGTTGACTAACATCACCATCCTGAAGGTAAACCACTCTATGTCGAAGACTGAAACCTTGACCTCTTGTACGCATGTTATGAGGAAAAACCTTGTCTCATGCAACTTTAAAACTTTGTTTTTGCAGGGAAAACAACAGGGACTGTCAATCACACACTTGTCAACTATCTTTATAGTCGACCAAATGCGTTTGATAAAACAGATGTCGACCAAATATATACACATGCCACTGGTATTGTGCAGAGTTTGGATTGTTGAAGGAGGAAATCACTGTATTCTGTTTCACTCATAGTTACAATTAACTGTAATGTACTGAGTCAGTGCAAGACTTGCAGACTGTCTTGTCTTTATCCCCTCTGCACAAACACTGGCTCTGGAATGTTATTTCAGTTTTCAGTGGAAGGCGTTTGATTAATTTTTTTTTAATGATCTGCTCCACTGAAACATGGACTTGGTAGTAGTTTACATACTTGTGCATACAGAAAAAATACACACATGCACATCTGCAAAGCTCCTTGCAACAAGCAGTGTGGTGCTGCATTACAAACACAGATGGCTGAAATGCAATGGCGGGCGGTGCTACTAACTGGAACTTTTGAACTGCATTTTAACTCCGTACCCATTCCTGCACACCAGTTTGCAACTTACATTTAATCACGATGCTGCACTCAGTGACTGGTTCTTCTCAGCTGTGGAACATATTAGTCCTTGTGTGCATGATGATGCAGCTGTTCAGAAGCTGTGCATTGTCAGCCATGGCAGCCAGTTACAACTGAAGTCTGGCTTCCTGTGGCACCTCCAGGTCCGTTAAATGTGCTATGTATCTATATATTACATACGTGTGCATTTGTGTGTCTATATTACACACACACACACATATATATATATATATATATATATATACACACACACAGACAGATATGTGTGTGTGTCTATTTCTAAATATATGCATGTCTAATTCCTGAATTGTTTTATTTGGATGTGTACATGTCTGTGTATGTGTGTATGTAGACTTGAATGTGTTTGGGTGAGGGTTGCTTTGTGCAAAGGGATGCTTCCACTATACACTCTCACTGTTACTTTGGCACCTCTGTAGTCACAGCAGCTCAGTCAGTTCTGATGGGTTAGACATACAGAGCTGTGCAATACCCCAGTGTCGGATGTCAACCTCAGTGTACAATTAATTTCTGAATCATTTTAGCACTGTTATTCAAGCTAAGTTGCACATATGCATAAGTTCTGAGCATCACCAGTATGTGTACTGCCCACCAACACCTCTCTTCAGCAGCCCAAATACTCTACCATACATGAATCATGTTGAGGCATCATGCCTTTTATGAGTGTGCTAGTCAGACGTAGTATGCAACACACACATGAATGATGTCAACAGCCATTAATACTGCAAGGAAAAGCATGACCAATCAGATAGATAAAAAATCACAATGAAGGCATCAATACCTACACAAAGTTCTGATTAAACAAACACAGAATAAAGGATGTTTGTTCCTTTAAAATGTTAATTTATGAAATGTGGCTGCAATTTGTTTACAGTTGGAGGTTCAGCAAAATGGGTCATGAAATACTATAATCTCTGGCATTTAATCATTTTTTTTTGTGTTAATGCACTTTCCTTTTCAGGAACAGATATTGGGGAGTTTGTTGAAATTTCTAAACTCATCTTCTCAAGGTTTCAGCTGTCCGACTTCAGTAATAAATGTGCCTCTTCCAAAGGACACTCACAAAACTGACGGAAAAGTGTTCTGGTGAGGACCTCAAATAGGAACAACCTAAAAAGGCATTCAAATGTTATTTCAGCATCTGGGATAGTAAAGTTCATTTGGTGTAAAGAAGTCCTTTTCACAGACGCTTTTTCATTTTGCCTTTTTTTCCACTTCTTCGTCCAAAGGCTGATTTTCGCAGGTCCTGTAGGCACGGTTTATTTTTTGCCTTAAGCCGCTTTAGTCCACCAGACTGCAAAAACTTTTGTTTTGCCTTCATTTTACGCTCTTTCAAGATTTGTTCCTTGCTCTTCAACTCAGGGCGAGTCCTAGGTTGAGAACCTTGCCTCTTAGGGTATAAGGTACTCCTTCCTCGGTGTCCTGTATAAGGAAGACATGGGGTTAAAGAAGATTAATTTCCTGTATAAAGAACAGAAATGTTGTGCAACTGGAAAAAATCAAAATAATGATCAAGTATAGGAGTGCAAAAAACCCAAGATCATACGCAAAGTTGTGCATAAAAGTTCTCACCTTCTTCGTTATCAGAATGTTAACCTATACTCATTGCAACAAAAATGTTTATAAAATAACTAAGAAAAATGTTTATATAACAAAGGGGAAATAATAGATATATTCTTACAATTTTATCCCACCTATAAAGAAACCCTCCTAGATATGTCTAAAACTGACTTCATTCACATTTCCATTCCAATACAAGCCTATTTTTTCTTGGCAACTTCCTCCCTCACTCAGGGTTGCATGCAATCCTACACCAGCACAAGTATGATTTAGCCACTGCTCCTGCTACTTTGTCCCCAAGCACCAAGAAAATGCATGCTTCCTGCAAATAAGTAAAAAACAAGAGCTATACACTTACAATACTGCTAGATCAGTATATTCTTCCATCCATCTCAACCTATGGGATATCGAATCCTAGGCCAGCACTTCAGAATCTTGGCTCAGAAACTCTAATATCCCTCTCATGGTACTTTGTGTCTCCAAGTCTCCACAGATACAGTTTGCCCCACCCATATTTGACTGCTACCGAATATGTCACATAAGAAATCCTAAGACCATGACCAAGTTGTTTCAATAAATAAAGACTTTGGGGTGCTCCATGAGGTCCACCAAGAACCAACAAATACCAGTGTCAATTTGTTGGGAGGGATTGTTGAGATGGACAGAAGACGATAACCCAGATCTAACATCATGGTGAATACATAACTTTCAGATCTGATGCTGTATCCATTTGCCTTAACCTGTGGGACAGAGATGCCAGACTGGGCAGTATTAAGGAGAGAATATTCCACAGAATGGTGGAGCCAAAGGAAGCCCTTGACCTAGAATGAATATCAAGCTTGCAATGAGATACAAAGGTAGCCACTGAGCAATTATCATCCAAAGAAGCACAACTGAAAAAGGCTGTTGAAGTAGGCACTGCCCTAGTAGAATGAGTTCTTGGTTTAGAGGGCAAGGATAAATCATTAACAGTGTAGAAAAGGGATATGCAGTCAGAAAGTGTGACCTTAGAAATTCCTTTAGCAAACTTAACCTTCGAGGAGGAGACAATGAATTGGTCTAATTTTTCGAAGTCTTTGGTCCTACCTAAAATAAATCTCAACTAAAATTGCAGAAGGCCCAGTCAGTGAAAAATGTATTCACCCTTACTACTGAAATTTAGAAAAAATACTGTCAAATGAATAGAGTGGTTCAGATTTGACTATGAGGCCACCTTAGACAAAAAGGCTGAATCATTCCACAATGAAACCTTGTACCTGCGAACAATTGTGTTAAGGGGGACTAAAGAACACAGCCCAAAGTTCTGACACAATTCTGGCAGAGGTTACTACAATTAAGAGCAAGAACAAAAGAACTTGGATCCACCATCACAGCATACTCAACGGGTGTTTTGGCTAAGGCTTGTAATAAAGGGGGCAGATCAGGAGGAGGGACCGGATCCCTCAAAGGAGGTCGGAGAAGAAAGGTACCTTTCAAAAAGGCTTTAGATAACCTTAGAGAAGCTATGGAAAGATGGTTCTGACTGACATGAAAATTAAAAATGTCTGCCAGTTGAACCTTAACAGCAGAGTAGCTTGCTCCAGACGGAAACAGGATACCTAAAAAATCCAATAGCATCTAAAGGAGGGGAAAAGGTGTTTAGACCCTTTGATATGACCCATATACTAAATCTTCTCCTCTTTTCTGGTGGAGGTCTTCTGAGATGAAGAAATGATATATGCAACTATCAGACAGCTTGGGATTTCTGGCCATCATTGGAAGTGAGGAAACAAGAGGTCAGTCTGAGGGATTTTAGATCGGGTGAGCCTGGAACCAAATATTTAACAGTGCAAACGTCTCAAGAGACTGGTAAATGTTTAAAAAAAAAAGTGCGTTTATTACAATAAAAGTAAAAAGGTAAAATGCAAACACAGTAATCTCAAGCACTCGTAACTGTTAAAGCGCTTTCTTCTCTCATGCGAGACTTCATCTGATGATCATCTGATATACAGCCACTGGATCATTCAAAACCCGAGATATCAGTTTCATCCTCTGTCTCCCTATGCTTCATCCTTTTCTCAAATATTTTTTTGTTTCTTCAGATGATACCTCCTGCATAATGGAGCACAATGTCTCCCCAAAACCAGCCATGTGCCTCCTTTTTGGCAGCAAACACCTAGACAGACTTCTGCCAATGACAGATTGCCCTCATGGTGAAAAATACACAGTGACAAGAGTCAATGCTGTGCTCCAGGCCAAGACTAAACAGATACTTGCCATGGAAACCTTTATGCAGGATCTATTTTACCATATCCTAAACAGACAATCTATAGAAAGATGCAATCAGAAATTAGTATAAGACAGCTGCAGACTGAGGAGAGAAACAGGAATAAGAGAAAGGGGCGAATGGCTCTAGGGTAGTTTAGCAGATGTGTAGAAAGCTTCATCTACATACTTACATAACTGGTGTCATCAGTTTGACCTTTGAAGTCTATATGTGAAAAAGCATTACTCGATGTTGCTGTAGTGTGTTTTGTAAGATTATACTTTGTTCAGATTACAAGTGCATTTGTAGCCTTCTTTGAGGAAGTCATAGTTTGCATATAAAAACCTTCAACTTTAACATTATAAAGGGGACTTAACAGTCAAGTTCCTCAAGTTTACCATTATGAAATACAACACTATGAACTTAGGGTTGCAGCCAATTTGAAAGCGTACAATAATGACTTCAGCTATATTATGAAGTTTGGAATTAACCGATAATTCTGTAGTGAACTTACTTCTAATACTACCTCTGAGCAAAAAGACATTAACAATCTTAAGGAAAATTTTTCTTCCAGCTTCCCCTCACCTATCCTCACACCTTTGAGCCACCCCCTCCCGCAATTCATCCTCATACCTCTATAAATCACTCTGGACACTGTCCTTTTGGCACATTCCAGAATTACCAACTTTACACAAGGCAAAACAAAATGAGGCAGAAGTCTTCAATGCAAAGCAGAGATCTTCAAGTAAAATAAAAAATGTTTAATTTTATCCGTAAGCGCTTTTACAAGTCATTAAAGACTACTTCATCAGATGATATACAAATTAAAAAACAATTTCCTGTATATAAATAAATTCAAATTCCTAGTAATCCAATCACATCATTTGAATCACTAGTAACCTAGCAACTAAATGAACTCCACCATTGTCCACGTCATTTCATATATAACCACAAAAATATTCTTAAAACATACTATCACATATATAAACAGTGTAAATAAATATTCAAAGGAACATCCGTAACACAGTTACAAAGTGTCAAAAAACAGTAGCTTACGCTGTATGCTTTTT
Source organism: Protopterus annectens (assembly GCF_019279795.1). NCBI lineage: Eukaryota > Metazoa > Chordata > Ceratodontiformes > Protopteridae > Protopterus > Protopterus annectens. The sequence goes on from NC_056733.1 coordinate 518,914,668, forward strand.
TAAAGGTGAACTATCACAATAAAATGGCAGTTCATATAGAAAATCAAACCCACATTAAACATATTACATCCCGTCCCTAAATAATAATAAAATAAAAACTGGCTCACAAACAGAACACATACAGTCAAAATTGGGGATGTCACCTCTACTAGCAGACCTGTTACCACTGGTGTTCCACAAGGATCTGTGCTAGGCCTCCTACTGTTTGGTATCTATTTTTCAGAGGTCCAGGTGAAAATAGATGGCCTGTGGCTTACCAAGTTTGCTGATGACTGCAAACTAGATGCAATGATCGAATCCCCCATAGATGTCAAACATACTACAAAATGGGCTTACATAAACAAATGACTGGTGTCAAAGTCACAGACTTAAACTAAATGCAAAAAAATGCATCATCATCCCTTTCGGCAAAGGGGATACCCCTGTTAATTACAACATTAATAATAGCCCCTAAGTTCAAGCCCAGTGGTGAGAGATTTAGAAACGCAAGTTGACAGTAGCCTTAATTTTGTTCATGAGGTGTCCACAGTAGTAAGGAAGGCCTCCTACACCGTACACCTCATGAGGAAGGATATAGCATCCAAAGCTAAGAAGGTTACAACTCCCTTATACTCGGCTCTTAGCAGACCACTAACAGAGTGCAATGCTCTCTTCTGTATGCACCTCACCAGACATCTGCAGCATCTGGAGAGACCTCAGAGATTTCTCACCAAGAAAATTCAGGGCCTACAACACATGACCTATACTGACACATGACCTATACTGACATACTGAAGGCTTTATTGCTTTACTCAGTATCGTATAGACTGCTTAGAAGAGACTTGTGCCTGGCCTACAGAGAAGTCTCAGACCCTGCTGTGATGAAGTTGATTCACATCACCAGATCCAGTGGGACAAGATTCACTTGCTATAAGGATCTGTGATATTAACAGGACATGCTAGACAGACAGATATGTCTCTCAGAGTTTGCCATTCCTTTGGAACAAACTCCCAATTCATGTAAAGCAGAGCTCCTCAATGACCCTATTTAAGTGTAACCTGGACATCTGGATGGGAAACCATAAATTTATTCAGGGGGTTTCACCTATGTCCATATTAGACAGGGGGAGCCAATGCTGATCTTAGATTCTCTCGCAAACAGACTATATATCTTGGTCCATAAGGGAACAACAGCATAACATGGCTAGGCTTGTAGGGGCCTTAGGGCCAATAGCCTAGTAACCTCCTATGACAGAACCCAAGAGTCTGAGGTGATGCAAAGCCAGTTTGGAAGCAACAGAGAAAGGTGGAGGGACAAGGGAATCTGGCTAAATGGAAGAGAAAGCAAATTGTCAAATACCATCAGGCTTATCCTGAAAAGGTATCTGAAAGACAGGAGTCTGGGTAGACTTATCAGGAGGAGCACACCGAGAATCCTTCTTGCCCTCAGGAGCAGGGCATGACTGCCTGCAAACAAAGGCAAACTAGGAAGGATAGTTCCTCTGAAACTTAGGAAGAGGATAAATAAAAATATGTTTCAGCTCCTGTTAAGCCTTACCCTTATCCTGGAAAGACTTAAGTCAGCAGCAGCAGACCCAAAATGATTTTTGTTATCCAAAGCAGTATCCAAATATTTGGCCTTGATGTCATCAGACAAAGCCTGAAGATGAAGCTGTGATAAACACCTCATGACTGAACCAAAGGTAGCATCCATGGAAGAGGCATCAGCTTCATAACTGCATCTGACTGAATGACAAGCAACTTGTGAAGTGGAGCCCAGCAGGGAGAGGGCCAAAGCCTTCTCTTCAGAGTCAGGAAGGTCAGAAACCATCTTAGAAACCTAAGAAAGGATAGCCAAAATATACCTGGCCATGAGTCTGGTAGTTAATGGCTCTAAAGCACAAAGTGTCAACAGTATAAACTTCCTTGCCCAACCTTTCCATTGCCCTGCTATACTTCCAAGAAGGCAACAGCTTGGTGGAGGGCAACAACTCGGACAGCTGGTCAGAAGAGACTTATACTACAGAGGGGTCAGTAGAAGGGCATTTATAAAGAAATTTGCACTCCTCAGGCACTTTGTAGAATCTATCCAGCTTCTTTGGTGCATGGGACAAGAGTCGGGGGTTACAAAAGCTGCAGAAAAGGTATTCAAAAAGGCAGCCAGAATAGGAGGAATAGCAGATGGTTTGGGATACTCCCATCTGTAGGAGCTCATAATACCTTTTTTGAAAAATCAGAGACCTGGGAACAATTCCACATGAACTCCATCATACAGGCAATGCTATCCTCAGGTGAGCTCTTCCAAAGGGGAGTCTGGACTTAAGGAATTCTCTTCCTGCTCTGAACCATATTCAAAGGGGAAAGGGATTTGGGAACAAGCTATGAATTCTTCAACAAAATCCACATCCTCCTCTGAGGAATTCAACTCCCTAAGTCCTCTTGAATGGAGTAGAAGACCAGGGAAAGCAGGAATAGAGACCCCTTAAGGTGGCTTCAAGGCCATCAAAGCACTGAACAAACCAGGAGTGAAATCCTGCCATTCACATCAGGGATCCTTCACAATACAGAAAATATGCTTTCTTTTTTGTTTCTTTTTCTGCTGGACATTTGCTCAAAACAACCACGGAGGGTCAGACTCCTGATGCAACCCTATAATAGCTGTAGGAATCTCCTCCCTCTCTAAAATCTGAGGAAATCCTCCATGGTCCTTTGGAAACAATCAGCCGAGGTTCCCCCTTAACATCAGGTACAGACATTTGAAACAGACTCAAAGGACATGTAAGAAATTGGACCCATGCCAGTCTCCTACGGGGTTCATAGGAGAGGAATCTAAAGCAAGCACTGGATGGTCTTTAGGGCATTTACCAGCCTCTAAAGAGGTGTCTGGAGGAGACAGAACGGTAGTCAGATTGGGCCTGACTTTATTGGCCTTTTTCTTGGCAGACGGCTGGCCCTCAGGATGGGAGGATTTTGCCATAGCACCCTGAGCAAACAACTTAAGACATCAGTTTTCCAGGTATATGGACAAAGAAGAGACACTACTACACAGAGTCTTAGGCACAAACACCTGGCAGATGCACCATTGCGCATTATCTTGGGAAGCACCCAAACAAAAGCCACTGGTTGTGACAGTCTTTATGGGGAATCTGCATCCCACTCTGACATTCTTACTTTCTGGATGACATGAACGCAATAAACCATAAGAAAAGGAAGAGAAGAAATTCCAAAGGGGCACTTATCTGAAAAAAAAAAGAAAAAAAAAAGCTTGACAACCAGCACAGCAGAAGGGCATTCAGGCAGACTGATGATAATGGCATTTGGATTGGTGGTAAAGAAGTTCTGAGTGTTTGTGCGTGTACATAACCTTTATGCCCTATGTTCTGTGTGGGGAGCACATGTGACATATGGCACTTATAAGAGCTGAAGGCATTGGCATACTGGCTGGACATTGGGCTATCCTTGGCAGGATATCCCTTAGGTGAAGAATACTGCAACAGTGATATGGGAAGACATCTGCCCATCTTCTGAGGGATGTAAAATTTTTGCCTGGTTTATGAGGTATGGCTTCTACCATATTAGGTTCCTGCCATTACCTTCATGTAAACAGGTCAATAAGACTGGAGGGACAAGCAAGAAGTAAATGGAGCAGCTAGCTCTACATGTCTCAAAGATCACACTTTCAACCTCATGATTTTGAGAATTTCACCAAAGGTGATATCTTTAGGAGAGGATTTGAAGTATGTGCCAGAGGAGGACTCCATAAAGGAGTCCACATGTCTTTTTATACTTCCTTTTCCTGGGGATCTCCGATTGTGACTGATTTGAGACTCCAGCACTGTGGTTCCTTCTTCAGTACATTTGGTTTGCTCTGTCTCTGGGAACCATGAAGTGAGGACTTGGAAACAACTGAATGGGAACCAGAGGATGGAGCCAGGGCCAAGGATATCTTCATAGAACACCTTGGTGGAGAAGCTATTATAGGTTCATAGGTAGGTACTTGGTTACAGGCCCTAGGGCCTATACAAGCCTAGCCAAAAAGATACCCTGGCTTTCGCCACCCAAGAAAATTATTTTCCTGTGCTCCTGTCAAGCAGAGCCACAGAAGTGATCCCTGGGGTGAATTTCCTATTACCCATCCAATCATCAAGATTTTTCTTGAAGAGTGCTAATGAGGAGCTCTGTTTGACATAGACAGGTAGTCTGTTCCAGAGTATGAGAAATCACTGGGAATCTATCCCTCCAGCATGTTCTGTTTATTGTGGTGACAAGGTTTAGGTCCCTAGAGCGTGTAGCTCGGAGGGATTGGGATTTCTTTAAGTGGAGCATGTCCAACAGCTCTGGGCTCCTCTTCAAAACTTTGAAAGGGACTTGGAGTCAAATGACTTGCAACTGTAAGCAGGAGTGCCATTGGAGACAATGTCACAGGGTCTGGGTATGGCAAATTGGCTCTGAAGCCAACAAAGCAGAGAGAGGTAAAGTACAGTTGTGTACCTACCACAAATGTAGATGTTAGAGTGTATTCACTGTTGCAGTCATTACTCTTGGGTTATCCTGCTGGCAGGCTACCCGCAGTCGGCCAGAATTCCAAAGTATAGGTCCGGTGTCGGTTGCTGTTGCCTCTTCCCTGACGTCAGTGTGTCAGGGGTATAAAAGATTCAGCCAACGCCATTTTCTTCAGTTTTTCTTGCCCCAGATGTCAGGTGCCCCCAAAATGGTAGGCTAAAAATATTATGCCAATAATTATACATGCAGTAAAATAAACATTTCCTTCATCTACAAGCAAATACACCACATAGGTTGTATAAGATAGTTAAGTCCCAGCAAAGAAAAGGGGGATGGAGGGTGGGTAAGCTGGACTGCAACAGTGAATACACTCAAACATCTACATTTATGGTAGGTACACAACTGTACTATGTTCATCGTATTTCACCGTTGCAGTCATTACTCTTGGGTTGAATCCCAAAGCTATGACTGGGTGGCTGGTCCTAAATAGGATTAGGAGAGGCTATAAGGCCTTGCAGAACTGCAGTGGTGAAGCCTGCTCTGGATTTAGAGTAGAGAGGTAAATGGTGGTGCTTTGTAAAAGTGTGCACTGAACTCCAAGTTGCAGCCTCTAAAATGTCTTTGGTTGGTACTCCTCTAAGAAAGGCTGCTGCCCTGGTAGAATGAGGGCTAATGCCCTTGGGCACCGATTTGCCATGTTGTGAGTAGCAGAAACGAAAGCAATGGCCTATCCATTTTGAAATAGTCTGTTTTGAGATGGGCTTTCCTTGAGATCCTGCAGCATATGCCACTAAAAGTTGCTCAGTTTTTTCTGAAAGCTTTAGTTCTGTCCAAGTAGAAGCGTAGTTGTCTGTGTATGTCCAAGGAATGCAGAAGTCTCTCACCCTTATTCTGTGGGTTTGAATAAAAGGTAGGCAAATGAATGGTTTGGTTAAGGGCCACACTGGACACTACCTTAGGCATAAATGTGGGGTTCGTCCTTAGAGAAACCCTGTCTGGATGGAAAATGATGAAAGGTTCCACAGCCATGAGTGCCTGTAACTCTGAAACTCGTCTTGCAGAGGTTATTGCTAGGAGCAGAGCCGTTTTCCAAGACAAAAACTTTATATCATCTGTATTGGCTGGCTCAAAAGGCGGCAGTGTGAGTTTTTCCAAGACATAATTGAGGTCCCATGCAGGTATTGGGGCTCTTCTTGGAGGTCTTATGTTTTTGGCCCTTCTGAGATACTGCCTTAGCAAAGGATGGGAAAAAATAGGAGGTTCCGTATTGTAATGAGCTAAAATGGTAGACGCATTAATTTTAATTGATGAAAAGAATAGGCCTTTGTCCAGCATCTCAGTTAGGTATTGTAAAATCTGAGGAATATTTGGTACAGATGCATCAATTCCTTGTGCCTGGTTCCAAGCACAGAATCTTTTCTCTAGTTGGCAGTTGTGCGGGGAGGCAAATAGATCTATGTCTGGGCATCCCCATTCCTTTGTTATCATGCTGAAAACTTGTGGATCCAGTTTCCACTCGTGGGGATCCGTAAGGTTTCTGCTTAGGTCGTCTGCCAGAGTATTGTTCTTTCCAGGCACAAATTGTGCTTGCAGGTGTACTTGATAAGTCAATGCTGTATTCCACAAAGTCATGGCTTACCTGCAGAGGGGGTAGGAATGTGTGCCTCCCTGCTTGTTTATGTACCATATGACTGTAGTATTGTCTGTCCTTATCAGTAGTTGTCCTGGATGGAGTAGATCCTTGAAAGCTGTCAGGGCATTCTGAACAGCTAGCATCTCTTTTTGATTGATATGTAGATGCATTTGGCTTGTGGACCATGTGCCCTGAATACATTTTCCTGACATGTGTGCTCCTCAGGCATAATCTGATCCATCTGTTTTTATTGACTGCCTGGCTGTGGGTAGAGTGAATGGCTGTCCCTTGTTGAGGTGACAGGCATGAGCCCACCATCGAAACTCCTGCTGCAGGCAAGAAATGAGGGTAATTAATGCTTCCAGGCTTTGACAATGTTGAGTCCAGACACTTTTTAGGTACCATTGAAGTTTCCTCATACTCAGTCTGGCATATGGAATTAGCAGAATGCAGGATGCCATGAAGCCCAAAGCCTGCAGAATTTTTCTTGCAGATAACTGGGTCTTTGTTGCCAACATTTTGAAGTAAGAAGTTAATTGCCTTTGTTTGTCTGGCGTGAGATAAGCCATCTGGGCAGTTGTATTTAAGCTTGCACCCAGGAATATTATCTCTTGAGAGGGTACTAGTTTTAATTTCTTTACGTTAATGTGTACCCTAGACAAATTAATAATCTTTTTACGAACACCAGATGCTTTAGTAGAGTGTCCTTGTTCTCTGCTTGTATAAGGCAGTCGTCCAAATTAGGATAAATTTGAATTCCTTTGTCTGCAAAATGCAATTACTGGTGCCAGTCATTCTGTGAAGACCCTGGGCGCAGTAGATAAGCCAAAGGGCAGTGCAGAGAATTGGTAGTGCATTGAGCCAGCTATAAATCTGAGGTATCTTCTGCAAGACTGTCTGATTGGTATATGCAAGTATGCCTCTTTTAGGTCCAAAGTTACAAGCCAAGCCTTCTTGCCGAGCATGGGCAGAAGCTGCTGCAGAGTTAACATTTTGAATTTTGGAACGTCCAAAAATGTGTTTAGAAAAGACAGGTCCAGTATTGGTCTCCAGGCTTTGTCCTTTCTGGGGACCAAGAAAAGTCTTGAGTAAAATCCTTGTCCCTGCTCTTGCCGTGGTACTTGCTGAATGGCCCTCATTTGCATAAGGGATGACACTTGTTTCTGTGCCTCTGCCCATTGATTGTGTGGCAGGTTTGGCATACCTTTTGCCTTTGGCAGGGTGTGAAAGTGGAACCTGTAGCCCTGGGACACTATATTCAATACCCATTTGTCCTGGGTGATCATGTGCCAATTTTGAGAGAAAAGTGCTAGTTTTCCCCCTAAGGGGGCTGCAAGAAGATAAGTGCTTGGTGCTGGCAGAGGCAAGTCATTGGGACTGTTTCCTGTATGGCTGTGCTTTGTCTTCTCCACTTTTGGAGGTAGGAGCGCCCCACTGTTTAGGCCTGTATGAGCCCTGGGGCTGGGATCTGCCTCTGGGACGTCTGTATCTGCCTCTTTGTGGCCTGTCCGACACTGGAAAGGACCAATTCTTTGTAGGCCAGTTCCTGCTAAATTTTGGTGGCTGAACCTGTAAGAAATCCTTTACTGTTTGCATAGATTTAGCTTTGTCCTCCATTTTCTTCAAAACCTCCTCTGCTTTAATACCAAATAAGGTATCATGCTGTGATGGAGCATCTAATAATTTTGCTTTAACATGATCAGGCAGATTTTGTTCCTTTAACCAAGCATGCCTCCTAATGACAGAACCCGTAACTGCGGCCCTGCAGTGCAATGTATGTTTTCCCACTTGTTCAGTTGCATGCAATAAATCCTGCATTTCCTTATTTTCTGTACAATCAGAAATAGTCAACATTTTCTGTTTTAACAGTGACATTAAGTATTGCTGATATTTAATCATATGAAATTGACAATTTAAAGCCCTCACAGCCAAAGTAGCAGAACTGTAAACCTTTTTCCCCCATCTGTCTAGTGCTCTTGAATCCGTCAGAAGGGACAGGGTTTTTTGCAGTTGCAGCCTTAACCTCCTTGGGACCTTGAGAAATAGTTTCTGGGTCAGCAGCAGGGTTTTTATAAAGAAATTTATGTGAATCAGGAACCCTGTAGTATCTGTTTGGTTTAACATGAGCTGGAGGTAAGGAGTCAGGAGAAAGGCCGGACTCTGAAAATACATCATCTACAATGTCTAGCACAGGGGGAATAGCAAGAGGCCTGTGCTGAGGAAGTAAAAGAAAATATCTAAGCCTTTTCTTTGATTCTGAGTAATCTTGGGTCTCCCAGTGGAAGTGCTCCCTCATGGTATGCAGGGTTTCCCCAAAAGAATAATCCTCAAGAGGAGAGGCTGAAGGAATGGATTCTTCAGCATCAGAATCCTCATAGGGAGGAAGAGAGTATTCCTGTACAGAAGAGGAGTCAGAGAAAATGGAAACCTGATCTGAAGAGTCAGAGTCTGTCTCTTGCCTAGGCCTCTTGTCAGGAGGGGGATGGGAACCCCTGATCAAGGAAATAAGGTCTTCGGCCATTTTGAGCATCTGTTTCTTAGGCATGGAAGTCTGTCCTGGAGAATGCTGTACTTGTTTCTTTGTCTTTAAAGCTGCCGTAGTCTTTGCTTTTGAAACTGAAGTAGGCTTTACATACAACTGTGTAGGTCTGAAGACACCCTCAGAAGCTGATGCCTGCTCAGCGGCTCCGGACCCTTCTGAAGGCATGATTTTCGAGTGTCCAATACCTTGAGTATCCAGAGGCCTAGCTGGCTCCATGTGGTAGTCGTCAGCGGCCTGTGGCACTGAGGTAGCGGGTGTCGGGCTGCGAAAGTGCCTCACTGAGAACCGGAGACTGGCTTAGCGGAAGCCTCGTCGTCGGTTTTGGATCTCGGATGCCTGTCCTTCCCTTTTTCCTTGCATTTTTTAGAAACTCCGGTCGTCGGCTGTTCCGACGGCATTATGTAATTGAATTTTCAGCCAAAGTAATGATAAACAAAATCAAACTGACTCTTAATAGTGCGTTTGTTGAATCTAGCACAAAACCGACAGCTAGCAACATTATGATCAGGGCCTAGGCAAGGAATACAGTAAGAATGGTAATCCTTATGAGGTATTTGCTTCCCACAAGAAATACAATTGTTAACTTTTTCTGACATCGGTCTGGAGCAAGAAAAAAGTTTCCTCAACGGGGTACTTAGCTTTAATGAAGACTTTGGATCTGACATTCGTCTGTGAAAATCTCAGGAGTCGGTCGACCGGCACTTGCGAACTGCTTTTGCTTCGGGCACTGCGCGGCAAGAAAGACTGAAGAAAATGGCATCGGCTGCATCTTTTATTCCCCTGGCGCACTGACATCAGGGAAGAGGCGACAGCAACCAACGCCGGACCTAGACTTTGGAATTCTGGTCGACTGCGGGTAGCCTGCCAGCAGGATAACCCAAGAGTAATGACTGTAACAGTGAAACATGGTGAACATCAAGGAAGGGGCTAATAATGGTAACGGGGGGGGGGGGGCAATCTGATTCACGCTAGTTGCAGAGGAGGATGGAATGATGTCCGCATCCATTTTAGTCTTGAGAAAGACCCCTATATCATTAGCTCCTAACTGGCTTCATGGTCCTTTGGACTTACCAGAAAGATCTTACGGCAGTAGCTGGAGGAGGTCTAGAAGAATAAAACTTAGGAAATTCCCCTCTCCAATGAATGCCTACTTGGTGCCAGTGGCAAAGACTTGCCTCTGATAACTATAGCCTCCCAAGATCTGGAAGTAGAAGGCAAGAATGGTTCCTTATCTTGGCTCCTGGGAATATTTTTGATCCCAGAAAGTAGCTGGATATCAAGATTTTCTTTTTTATTTTTTTTTTGTCTCCTTCTTTCTTCTTCCACTTTTCTGAAACATGGAGGCCTACTGGTAAAACACCCTTAAAATCAGTTTGCTGTGACAATCTGCAAGTGCCCTGGATTCAAAACCTTGGCAAACACCACATCCTATACTGAAGTGCACTGGACCTAAGTAAACTACACAGGAATCATGAGGAAACTAAAGTGAATCTTGTGTACTTCACTTGACACACTTTTTGTAACTTTTACCCCCATTCTTCTCCATAACACGACCAGTCACACACATGCATGACAATCCAATTTTAAATTCACGATATAACTTTAAGGCAGAAGAAAAGGGGAGATTCACTAACTAGAAAGTACTGCTTTTTATGTATTTATTTATTTTTCCAAGTTGAAAGGCAGAGGCAGAAAAATTATAGGCAACCACTTAAGCATTTAGAACAGTCAAGGCCAAGAAGAAATTCAGAAAATATTAAAAAGAACTACTGGGATTAACAAGTGGCGTGCCACGCACAAACACAAATATTCACTGAAAGAAAAATATTTGGCTAAAAAGCCAAATACCGAGAACACTTAGCAGTGTGTCTGAAGGATCGTCCAATACCAATGGTGGCAAATAAGATCGGACAACAGGGAAGCACACACAGCATTACAGGAGGGGAAAAAACTAAGGAGCTTGAGGCAGAGAGCACTAGCAAACTACTAAAACTAAATCGTATCCAACAAGTGGTTCCAGTCCCATCAGTTAGCTCGATGGGATAAAACAGGACACAGCTAATACTGGCTCCATGAGACTCAATGCTGGCAGTTTCTTATATAACATAAGGAATAATTAAGCGAAACCTTCAAGCATTCTAAATTATGCAGTGATTATTACCAGATATGTTATAATCAGATGTTTCAGAAGTCTGGCATTATGCTTCAGTGGTCTCCATTCATTAGAGGGGTGTTACTAAATCAGATCCTAACAATTAGAGATACATCAAACTCACCTGTATTAGCCTACAAATCTATGGAGTGGCTAACAATTGCACTACAGGACACTAACTGACTCAGAGCCATACGTCTTTGTTAATGAAAAATCCTTGCTTCATCTGGTGCCATTTTATGAAAAGGTAATATCAGAACAGGACAGGGAACTGACCACATGAACTGCATACTTGAACTTTGATATTTATTCTCCACAAGGCTATTACAGACCTCATTCATCTCAATATTAACAATTATGCAGTTTGAAAGTTGAACAACTGGTCGAGAGGGAGAACGTAAAAGAATACACCAACAAGTTACCCATCTAAGCCTACTGAATTGTCCAATAGGCTCCCCTCGAGGCCTACTTTTATCTAGCTTCTTTGCTGGGACATAAACTTAAAATATATACTACTGGACAAAATGCTCAGACAAATGTAAACTGTGAAGTAAAATTATTTCAAATAAGGACATAAAATATTTCAAGACTGAACAAAAATCAAGACTTGCTGCAATAATTGTCTCACTTTCAAGGTCACTAAATGCATCCAGATTTAAAAAAAAAGACTTCTGCTTCATTACAAAATGAACGGAGAGACAATATAGACAAGGAAATAAAAACTATAACAAGAAATTAAGTTTTTAGCAGTGTGGAGTCATGAATTCATGCCAATTGTTGTAGACTGAGCAATGATTTTTTAAGTCACTGTATAGATTTTCCTATGATGACAATAACCACAGAAGTAATTATATTTAAAGTGGGGGGTGTAGGGTGTCTCTGCACTGTGTGTTGGGAAGGTTGTTAGGGTTTTTTAAGTCACTAGTACTATCCTTCTGAACATTTTTGGCTCAAAGCATTAAGCTCCCTCAAGCTGATCTTCCTAAGACTAATCTGTTCAGTGTGTTACAATTCAAGCTCAGAACAACTTGCTGTGTAGCACATCTGATTCTCAAAAGTATAATCAGTACATCAAAGTCACTCTTGCCCCTCTATACATCACTAGTCAGGAAAGTTTGGGTGGCAGATGCACCTATTAACACTGCTGACTCATGATTCAAGGCGGAGATGCTTCTGTGCAGAGTCTGCATATTCTTGTGTTCATGTAGGTTTCTGCCAGGAAATATGACTTCCTCTCACATTCTCAAAAAATGCCTGCAGTTAACCTGGTGATCCCCTAATTTCCCCTTAGGTTAGTAGCTTGATGTGTGTGTGTGTGTGTGTGTGTGTGTGTTTCCCATGACAGACTAGCATCCAGTCAAAAATCCTGTTTGAAATCATTAACTGCATGCAGGGATAGGCTCTGGCTGCCTCAACTCCAAAATAGATAAAGTGAATAATCAAAAAATGAATGATTGCTTGAATGAAACAAAAAGTGAACTATTAGGCCAGTTACATAATATAATGCCACATTTTACCTTACGAAATCACATGAAAGAGATTAAGTTAAGAGGAAAAAATACAACTTTTGTGAGTGTACTCACACTAACTGTAAATGTTCAACTATATTCACTGTTGCAGTTTAATTCGTTATATGTTAGAAGTAGTCACAGGCAGCCATCTTCCTACTAATGTAAGTTTTTGGATGTCCCAATCATAGTTCTGGATTAGTCGCCTAATGCAGGACGTCAGCTAATGCACAGCTAAAACAGAAGAGCAGCCTGCACCATTTTTGGTTCTTTCTTGGTTACATGGCCACCAATAAGTGTGTCCTATCATACAGGTCAAATTAAACGACTCCTATCCCAACCCTGTAATGCCTCTGCACACAAAGAAGGATGATCTTTACCTTCACTGCTTCTAGAGTAAAATACCTAAAACTTGTTGAGGGGACTTCAAAGCAGGATTCATTAGAAATTATAGCTGGAGTACTAACCTTACAGATTTACTGAATTTCTTGCTTTCTCCAGTTTCCTGCTCTCTCAAGTCAGAAGATGACAGGCACTGGGGAAAAGAGGGGTAGAAGGACGATGGCTCATATACTGCAGCAGTGAATCTACTTGGACATCTATCGTTTATAGGTTTATACTAAGCTAACTGCCCTTGCGAGCCATTTTAAGCCTAGCCAATTATCCCTTGTGAGACTCAAACCCTGCACCTTGTGTTTGTAAGGCAAACACCTTAACCATTAGGCCACCCTCCTTTCCCTGGAAAGCATCATTATTTTTATCCTTTGTTGACCAGGTTAGGCTCACTAGGCTATTTGTCTCTTTTAAGGGGAGACCCAAGATGTTATTTACACTACTAAGGGAGATTTGGCCAGGGCATTGGGGAATTTCACTTACTCTTCATTGTTTCGAGTGGGAACCATTTTGGAGGAGCACTTCCTGTTACCATTCCAGGCAATGAGGTTGCCAGGAAAAACAGGGAAGTAGATGGAGATGATGGAGAGGTGAAATAAATGGAGGAGAAAGCAAATATTGAGACTGGAGAGTGAAATATTTCCTCAGGATCCTGTACACAAAGAAATCTGACTGATGGAGATGACTCAGCAAATAATAATGTATAATTACAACCCTCCAGTTGGAAGGGTTACAGGATAATTTACTTACAGAAATGGTGCACAATGAGCCAGACAATGAATATGATGCTTCCTGGGTGGACATTACGGCGAAAATACAAAAGAAGACAATACTGAATAATAGTGGTGAGATGGAAAAGAAAGCATGCAGAGAAAAGTAAAAGTAGGCAAAGGTGGAGTAGCAGAAAAGAAGCCAGAAGAAAATGAAAAAAAAGAAGTACATGGTAGGGATTAAAAGTAAAGACAAAGAAATGGAGAGGTATGAAGTGTGGGACAATTTAATAGCTCCTTTGAATGTAAAAGCACATGAGATAAAAGCATTTACTGTTTTTAACAAACAGACATTTTGTGACATATTTAAGACTTTTTTAAAGGAAAATTTTCTTGGAGAATATGAAGAAAGAACAGACTGTAACCCATAGACTATGTATGTGATAAAAGTATTTAACAGGTAAACAGAAAGGAAAATGCATGTACAACTCCAAACAGAGGTAGAAAGACAGACTTTGAAAAGACATTTGAAAAATGTATGTGAAGTAGTACTAGACATTGCAAAAGTTTCTAACAAAAGGGGTTTATGGTATACTGTATATACCAGCATGATAAATCTGGAGGGGAATAGGGGTGTTGTAAAGTACTAGGTACAACCCCAAACTTTTTTTTGTGGAAAAGAAGGATATTTGATAGGTAACTGAGACAAAAGAAAATGTATTTGCAAGGAAATGAGACGATGCAAAAAAATGTGAATTGAAATGTTATAAAATGTAAGAAATTTGAACATTTATGTATAGAATGAAAAAAATATTAAGAGTAAGGAAAAAAAGAAATGAACAAAGAGAAAATTTAGAAGTGGTAGACAAAGGAGGAAAATTAATTGAGAAAAATAGAGAGGGCACAGACGTTTCTGAAATAAGTGATAAAGACGACAAATCAAGAGGTAAAACAGTAAAAGATAAAAAGAAAATTTAAAGGGATAAGTAGAAAAGAAAAAAAGAAGAAATGGATGAGAAGGAATATAGAATGCAATTAAGTGTTGATAGAATGGTAAAGGTTTTTGAGTCATGGACATAAAGTTCAGTGTTTGAGTCTCACCTTTGGGAAGTAAATTAGGCTTAGCATGGCCTACTAAGAAAACTAATCTAGCAATTAACTATGAACTTATGAAACCATGAATCTATGAGAAAGGGAAAATGAAAATTTTAGGCTTTCTGTAAATGTGAACAGTATTAAGAATAAAGTAAAAAGAATAAGGATTTTACAGTGGTGTAATACATGTGATGTAGATTAATTATATTAGAAGACAACATTTTTAACAAAAAGAAAGATTACAAATAGAGAAACTATGGGGAGGAAAATCTGGAATTTGGGAAATGAGAGATGCTCTGGAATAGCCATATTCTGTAGAAAAGTAGTAAAGGTAATAGATGCAACTTTAGCAAAAATTGGAAGTTTAACCATTGTAGATTTAAAATGGAAAGAACAAGTATATAGCATTATAACATTATATGCTTATACTAATTGTAACAAAAGGGAAATATTATTTCATCAGATTTTAGAATATGTAGTGACACACATGAATATTAGAACAGGAGACTGATTTAAAAGGCAAGCTTCAAAAGAAAGGAAATGATAACTTCTAACATTCTTCTTACATAAGATGTGCAAGTTAAAACTTTGAGACAAATATTCAAGGACTTACAACAAGGGTATTTAGAGAACTTGAAATACAGTATCAGAAGGTTTAGTCATAGGAGAAGGGGAAGTGGATATAACATGAATTCTTGATCATCTTGCAATATGGGTAGAGATAATGGAAAACCAGGAATATATAAAATACACATGAATAAAAAGGATACATGAGAAAGCATGGAATGAAGGAGGAAAGAGATTAGTAATACAGTTATGGAAAGATCATGTTACAATGAGAACGTTATATAAAACTGGTCTGAATCGTGGACGATATTTAAGGAAAAATATTAAAAACTTTTTTTTACAGTGTCAATATGTTGTGAGAAAAGTAGGGAGAAAAATATAGAATAACATAATGATGCACTGAAAGATTTAGAATATAACGGCAAGAAGTACAGAATTATATGAAAAAATCAAGAAAAAAATACAGGAATTGTTAAAGAATTGTTATAGAAGCAAAGATAATTTTTACAAGGAAAAAGCGAAGTACTGAATTACTTTAAGCAAATTCATAAAGGAAGATGATAGGGTGATAACAGAAATAAAAAATGTAAAGGAAAAAATAGTATAGTAGAATTTGTACAAGAAATGCTTAAAGAAAAAAAAGAAGATTCATAGTTAGGTACTAGGCTATTGGCCCAAGGGCCTAAGTAACCCGCCAACAAGGTTCCCTGGCTTATGCCACCCAAGAAAGTTATTTTCCTGTGCCCCTGTCGAGCAGAGCCACAGAAGGGATCCCAGGGTGTATTTCCTATTTCCCATCCACTCAAGATTTTTCTTGAAGAGTGCTAATGAGGAACTTTGCTTGACATAGATGGGTAGCTTGTTCCAGAGTGTGGGAAGTCTCTGGGACAGGAATTATCCCTCTAGCATGTCCTGTTTATTGTGACAAGGTTTAGGTCCCTAGGGCATGCAGCTCAAAGGGATTTGGATTTCTTTAGGTGCAGCATGTCCAACAGCTCTGGGTTTGACATAGCTTTATATGTTAGGCAGAGACCACCTCGGAGTAGGCAATATGCTGCAGAGTAAAGCTGGAGTTTTTGAAACGGTCAGTGTAGGGCATCTGTTTGAGGCCAGTAATCCTCTTTGTAAGGTACTTCCGTGGCCTTTCCAGCTGCTGCAGATATCTTGCGAGGTACATTCCAAAAGGGGCATTGTACTCTATAATGGGTCTAATGAGTGGCGAGTAGAGGGGAACAAAGACCTCTTTTTTCCTGGATGAGAACCCTTTTGTGATGAGGTGTGCAACGTAGAAGGATTTCCTGACTACTGGGGCGATGTGATTATCAAACGAGACTACTGTCCACCTAGATCCCAAAGTCTCATCACACATTTGGCGTTAAGTAGACTGCCGCCTATGTGGCAGTTCATGGGTACAGAGTTTTTACCAAAGGGGATGACGATGCACTTTTTGGCATTGAGTTTGAGGCCATGGCTCTGACACCAGGCATCTGTCTCAGTGAGGCCCTTCTGTAGGATGTCCACATCATTTGGGGACTCTACTATGGCTCCTAGTTTGCAGTCATCTGCGAAATTCGTTAGCCAAAGCCCTTCTGTGTCAGCCTGTACGTCAGAGAAGTAGATACCAAACAGGAGAGGTCCCAGGACTGAACCCGTGGTACTCCACTTGTCACTGGTTTGAAGTCAGATTTGGAGTTTGCAACTTTTATTGTGTGGGTTCTTTCAGTGAACCAGTTGGCAACCCATCTTGTGACGTAAGGATTTATACCTAGTTTAGTGAGTTTATCTATAATTCCAGAATGGGGGATGGTGTCGAAAGCCTTGGCGAGATCAAGATAGGCGGTGTGATCCACCTTACCCTTGTCTACAGCTTTGGTGACTGCCTCAAAGAAGTCAATCAAGTTCAGGAGTCATGATCTGCCTTTCCAGAGTTTGGAGATATCTTTGTTTATGTGTTCCATGATGGCAAGTTCCATAGCCTTACAGACCAGGCTCGTCAGGCTAATAGAGCAATAGTTCCTGGGATCAGTGGTGGCTCCCCCTTTGTGGAGTGGTATAACTGTTGCTGTGCGCCATTCAGTGGGCACAAAGCCTGATGTGAGACTATGACTGAACATGGTGCTTAGGTGGGAGCCAGTTCGTTCTGAAGTTTGTGTAAAACGCAGCCTAGGATGTTGTCCGGTCCCATGGCTGCTGTGCTTTTGGCTTTAAAGAGTGCAACTTTTATCTGCGTAGTTGTGATTACAGGGACTCTCTGCATTCTTCCTGTATAGATATGGGCCCTTTAGGGGGTGAGAGGGGAGTAAAGTTAGCACTGAACCCATCGGCCCTTTAGGGGGTGACAGGGAGGTAAAGTTAGCACTGAACCTTTCTGCCAGGATGTTGGTAATATCAGTTGGTTCTCTAATTTTCGTGGTGAATATGGTAATTTATTTACTATGAAATGGAATTTCATAGTGAATAAAACACGGAAAGTAAAAAAGTTAACACAAAAACAGAATAAACAGATTGGAAAGGGATATTTCTTTAAATAAGTTAAAGTATTAGGACAAGTAAATACAGACCTGTGGAGGACTAGACAGAAGTGGTCACGAACTGTATAAAAATGTAAGGCATTGGCAAAAAAAAAATTCTTTACAGATTTTTGAATGAATAGTTAAATAAAGTTTTTATGTATAAAGAATTAGTGGAATACTTAAATTCATGTAGAACACAGAAGATAATTAAAAAACTGGAGATCAATAGCATTTAATAAAAAGACCTTTATCAAAACAACAGAAAAGAGATTTGAAATTAAAATAGAAATATCAGGGAAGTAAATACTCTCTTCTGATTTTCATTTCTTCCTCGATTATTTGTAGTGCGTCTGTCCTTCAAGTATGGCATACCTTTTCCATCTCTCTCTCTCCTTACTTGTTGTTGCATAGCTATTACTTCTCCCTCTCTATAACCTCTTCTCAATAGGTGACTACACATGTCATTCATTGCTGTTCCAAAGGCTGTCTTATTTGAGCGTAGCCTTGACATTCTCAGAAATTGTCCTTTTATTATATTGTTATATGTATACCCTGAGTGCATATTGTCCCTTGATAGAATGTTATTCTTCCAACACTCCTTCCTGAAAAGACAAATATCCAGATTTCCTTCATCTTGTAGGATCTTAACGTCCAAAAATCCATTTGAGTGCAGCTGTGGGCCATGGTGAAACTCAGAAAAGCAATACTTGCTTCCAAATAAGTACGAAAATCATCCAATTCTGCGACATCACCCTCCCACAGAATATAGATGTCATCAACAAATCCATTATACATCATAAGTTGTTTTTCCATGGGTTGTTCAGCTGTACAGCATTTTCCTCCCATTGCGCCAACACTATGTTCGCATAGCTGTTGGTACATGGTGTTCCCATTGCTACCCCACATAATTGGACATATAGATTCCCATTAAATATGAATATGTTGTTTCTTAAAATAATCTCCATTAATTTGCATATAACTACAATTTGCCTTTCCTCATGAGTATTCTCTTTCAATAAAAAGTTCTTCAGAGCTACCAATCCATATTCATTAGGAATGGTCGTAAACAAATTCTTAATGTCCATACTTGCCATTAAGTAACTTTTCTTGTTATTCAAATTATCATTACCAGAGTCTACTCTTAGGGGTATGCTACTAATGTTGCAATCTGCAGGGGTCTTTTGGCTTCCCAAAGGGTATGATAATGCACTTTTTCACATTTAGCTTTAGGCCATGGTTCTGGCACCAATCATTTGTCTGATTTAAACCCCTCTAAGGATGTCTGCATCATCAAGAGATTCAATGATTTGTCCCAGCTCGCAGCCGTGTCATCCACAGGCCTTCCGCATCAGCATTGACTTCAGGGAAGTATATTCTGAACTGGAGTGGGCCTAGCACTGAGCTCTGTGGCACACCACTAGTAACTGGCCTCTTACTGCATCTGTATTCACCCACTTTAACTACATGTCCTGTCTGAAATCCAAATGGCTATCCATATCTGGTGGCAAAGGGATTCATGCCCAGTTTTGTGAATTTATTTGAAATACTGGAGTCTAGGACTGTGTCAAATGCCTTGACCAGGTTAAGGTAGGCGGTATGCACTGTTTTACCCACATCCATGGCACAAGTGACTTTTTTTAAAAAAAGATCACCAGATTTAGTAGGCCTGACCTGCCCTTGACAAAGCCTAAATGGGATGGATCCAATATTTGGAGATTTTCTATGTCATTTATCAGATCCATGATTATTCTTTTCCATGGCCTTACATATAAGACTAGTCAAACTTATGTGTCTCTAATTATCTGGCTCAGTTGATGGTCCCAGGTTGCGCAGAGGTATGATCATTGCTTTCCTTCACTCTACTGGGATGAAGCCAGTCCAGAGATTGTGGTTAAATAGAGATCCCAATGGACCTGATATATCCTGATCCAAGCTGTTTAATAGACAACCTGGTATACTGTTGGGCCCCATTAAAGCTGTGTCTTTAGCTTTAGACAGCACAGTGGCAACCTGTTTAGTGATAATTAGTGTGGGAGTGGTGGATGGTATTTCTTGTGGGAGAACTGGGGATGATGGGGAGGTGAAGCCATTCACAACTAATTCTGCAAACTGTTGGGTGTTGCCCTTAACAAGGTGGACATAACTTAAAAATGCATTATGGTTAGCTTTAGCTTTGGAGGCTATTTTTGCCTCAAAGTCTGCTCTCTTTGTATTGACTAATTTCCTGATTCACTTGTTTCGACTAATGAGGGACTTTTTGTTCTGTTGTGCACATACCCTCTTAACTTGACAGGAATTTCTTCCTTTTGTTATACAGCCACATTAATACCATGGATCCACCAGGGTGGATGTTTTTGCGGTTTAACCTGGGCTTATTTCAATTCGTTACTGCCGTTTCTATGAAGTGGTTTATATGGTCGTACTGTACAGGACTTCTGTGTAGATCTCTGCATAAGCTTCTGATTTTTTTCTGGGTTTGGAGGAGCTCGGAAACTAGCAATGCCGTAATTTAATAAGAGGCACACTTGGGGTGGGGGGTGCAGCGGTCATCCAAATATTTGAGTACCAGACCTAAGATATTTGTATCCCAAGTGGGGGTGCACCTAGCTGCTCCTCAGCATTTAACTTTACAAAGTCAAGAAAACTTTGGGCCTGCATGCTTGTGGCCATATATGTGGTGTATGCCTTCCAGTTAAAGCAGGGGTAAGTTAAAATCACCCATAAGAATGGTTTTAGGCTGGATGGTGATTGATTCTAGTAACTTCAGGTATGATGTATTGGTTTCCTGGTTCATGGTGGGGGACCTGTAGCTACAAGAATATGGTAATGGATTTTCTCCATGGTCAGTTGCACATGGAGTAGCTGAAGTATATCATACTCTGACAGGCCTTGAGGTGTGCTTATCCTTTACGTCGGTAGATACACCTCCGCCTTTTGCACCTTCATATTCAATGGGTGGGACCAGATTGTCAATACACCAACCAGGGGCTCAAACATTCTGGACCTAGTCCTCACTAATATGGGACAGAACTACACCCCCCCCCCCAGTGTAATGTCCTAGCTGGTGAGGTCACACCACAAATGGTGTCCTTTGAAGTAAAAAATAAAACCCGGAATCACAGCTAAGACTGCAATGTTTAGGAACTACTCTAAGGCTAACTTCTTACTATTAAGTGAACCTGGCAAAATGTACAGCCCCGCCCAAGCCTTAGAACACAGTTGCCTACATGGAACTATTCACAGAAACCCTATACAAGCATGTAAACAGCTGCATAGAGGTAAGCTGTACCCACCAAAAATAAGCACAGAACTAACTCAAAAAACAAGCCACTCTTGTGGATTCACATCATCAATAGGCTGTATAATAGAAGGAAGAAAATCATGTCAAAAATTAGGAGGTGTAGCACCCGGCAAGATAAAAGTGCTCTCAAACTACAACGATTCACGTAAATTTGGTTCCTTAGGCCAAGGAGAACTACAAGGCATTCTTTAGCTACATCTACAACCTCAAAGGCAATACAAAATTGTGTGCAAAGCTCACTTTTAATGGATCCACCTATACGGAGCAAGAAAATATAGCAAACCAAATGGCAGACAAATTCAGCTCTAACTTTATCCATCTCTACCCTTTCCCAGTCTCCACTCAAGGAATACCATCAAATATAACTCTCCCTACTATCACTATGGAACAGGTGCTCGATGCTCTCTCTAAGGCTATGAACACTGCATCACTGGGCCCTGACAACTTCTCAAGCTGCCTTCTAAACAGCATGAACCATGACCTATCAGACCCCCTGGAATCACCATTTAACCAAAGCCTTCACAAATGGAGAACAGCAACCATCACTCCTCTGCATAAAGGTGGCCCCTCTAGAGACCTGTAAGACTCGTTTGTCTCATAAGAAAAGTCATGGAAAGAATTATCATGGAAATGATAAATAATGACGCATGAAACCTCCAGACACTGGACTCAACCCAGTTTGGTTTTGTCAAGGGCAGGTCATGCCTACTTAACCTGGTGGACTTCTTTGAGAAGGTCACCAAAGCAATGGACGAGGGCAAAACAGCTCACAATGCCCAACTTGACCAGGTCAAATTATTTGACAAAAACCCACGCGGGCATTGATGACAAACTCAAGAGGTTAGATATGAACCCTTAAGTCACCTAGCGGATAGCCAGCTTGCTCACAGGACCCAGGAAGTTACAACTGGGGAGACCACTTCTACAAAGAGGCCAGTCACAAGCGGAATCCCTCAGGGTTTGTTCATGGGACCACTCCTTTTTGGCATTTACTTCTCTGACGTCAAGGTCAACGTCAAGGGCCTCTAGCTGACCAAACTGCAGACAATTGCAAATTAGCAGCAGTCATAGAATCCCCTCACTGACACTGAAGTTCTCCAAGAAGGGCTGACAGACAAATAACTGATGTCAGAGCCATGGACTAAAACCAAATGTCAAGAAAAGCATAACAGTATCTTTTGTAAAGTTAGCCACCCCTGGTAATAATCACATTGACAATAAACTCCTAAGTGTCAACCCAGTAATCAGGGACTTGGAGACACACAGACAGTAATCTAGCCTTTAACCATCTTATGTCTACAGTATTAAGGAAATCATTCTATGTTGTGCAACTTATAAAATAAAGATATGGCATCCGGGTCCAAGGCTGACATTGTTCCACTGTGTTTGGCATTCATCAGACCTATGATTAGGTACTTACCAAAGAGGGACATTGTACTCAATCAGGCACATCCAACAACTGGATCTCTATAGAGGTTCCTTACTAAAATAATACTGGGCTTAAATAACATATCCTGTGCAAACCACCTCAAAGCTCTATCCCTGTATTCTGTTTATTACAGGCTGTTGAGGGCACACATATGCCTGACAGGCAAGGCATTGTCAAACTCCACTCTGATGGACCTCTTGCATATCCGCAAAATAAACCTCACCAGAATGACTGTTCTAAAGGCTAAAACCTTGCCTGTGATATAAATAGGACCTGATGGAGAGATATGTATATATTCCAGACACTACCCCGCTTTGGTGGAACAAGGCCCTCCCTATCCATGTGAAACAGCATTCTTCCCTAACACAAATCAAGTTCAACTTGGAGAAATGGATAGGGAAATAAGAAATCCATCCATGGTTTGGCACCTATGTCCCTATTGGACAAAGGTAGCCGGTAAATGAATCATCTCCCAGGACTCTGCTTGTAAATGGGTACCAGAACTTTCAGATATTTTGTATGCATGGCTAGGCCTAAAAAGGCCTCAGTGGTCATTAGGCTACTGCACACCTATGAACCAATAAGACATGTTTCCAAACCGATACTTTCTGTCTGGGAGCTGGAAGATTCTCTCAAAATTGATACTAATGACTGCAGAGTTGTATTTGTGGCAAAAAAAAGTAGACTGTGCACACTGCTGTCTCTCCTACCTATCCAGCATTAGAATAATGTCTGCAGTAATGTGATGGATACTGGTCTGCTGGTGGATGTCAAAAGTACTGGGAGTCGAGGTGGTCACACTGACATATGTCCAATTGTCAGTTCCCAAGATGTAGGACTACTATAACAGCTGACAATGAAGTGGTAAAGCTTCCAACCAAGGATATGGGATAGAGAGGCAAGGAATGGGAAGCTGGGGTGGGGAATGGTATATGTCAGTACTGTCTGCTGAAGTACTGAAAGGAAGAAGACTTTTCAGGCTTCCTCTTATCCTGCAGCCTGCCTCTATCACCTACCCAAACCATCTCAGTTAGAATAGTGCCTACTATGTTTGACATCCCTTGCCTAAACTAGAAAGTACCTACTATTTCTTCCGTCCAGTGCGTGACAGAGTAGTACCTACTGTATCTGGATTAGGTGGGTGAAACAACTGATGTGAAGTTGTTCAATCTCGCCGTTCTTTCTTGCACGTGGGTACAGAGCCAATCCATCGGCTTAAAGTCGGCCGCTTTCCAAGCTCTAGATCTCAGAGAAGCTCGAGACACAGTTCCTATCCCATGATGTCCTGCTGCTAAACCCCAGATCTAGTTTGCCGCTGCAATGGATCTCACGCTCTTTGGAGGAAGCTCGGGCCAGTACCTTTTTTCTTGTCTTTTGACAAAAAAATTCTCAGTACTTTGTAATAGTTTTTGCGGTATAGTATTTGTATTCTAAATATATCCTTTTTGTGTTTCGTTGTGATACTTAGTGTGTGTTTTTCTTGGGAGCGGTTGCTCCTAGGCCTTTGGCCGTTCTTTAGTTGCGTTTATTGACAGGGCTCTGTCAGTTATCCCCTATCCCTTTTTGCTAATATTTTTGTGTTTCAAAATATTAGATAAAGTTAGTGATTGTTCAGGGATCTGAATGTGTTGTGTGGCTGTTAGTTCATATTAACATTTGTAAAGTTCAAGGATATGAATGTGTTTGCAATTCTCTTTAACTTGTCGGGAGCTGTTTGCTCAGTTTTAGCTAGGTCAGAGAAACAGAGATCAGGATTCAAGCGGTGCGACTGTGGACAGAAAATGTCAATCACCGACCACCACGCTTCATGCGTGTATTGCTTAGGGCCTTTACACCTGCAAGAGGAATCTGCCACTCTTTTAGTGGCAGAGTTATGCTGGAAAGGCGTAGGAAGTTAATAGATAGAGGGCTGTTAAAGTCAGAGTTCCAAGAATCTTTAGATAAGTCTGAACAGACCTCCAAGTCATCGAAAGGGTCGAAGTCTTCCAAGGTGTCATCTGAGCCCAGGTCATTGGATCCGAGCACCTCTGGGAAGATTCGGTCGCCAGCTCCTCAGCCTTCGGAGCCGAGCACCGAACTTTTGTCTCGAAGCCAGGTCCCAATGTTGGAACCGGTATCTGAGGTTTTAAAGTCTCAGATCCTTCGGTCGGTAGATTCATTGGCTCCTTCGACCCATTCTTCCAGGACCTTCTCGGACGTCGATGCGGACCGTGTGGTGCAGAGACTCTTGGAGAACCCGGCCTTGGCCAAATTGCTTTCGGCTTCATCCCATCCCTGCCACGATGTCTGTTCCTCCTCCAAGACCACTTAAGCCTTCGGAGCCAGAAGGTGAGGACCTAATAGTTGTGGAACCCTCGGAGACGAGGCCTATTCCAGTGCCTTTGGCCCCGTCGACCTTGACACCTTCGGTTCCGATCGAAGCGTCTCTGAGCAGACACTCTTGCTGGTTCCAGTGGAGAGTGTCGAACTGAGGTTTCGGTTCCAACTCTTCCTCTCAGTGGCTCGGCGCGGTTGAGCTCGGCTCCATCCTCTGGTTTGGAGCCCGTGGCCTCGGCCCCGAGGAAACTGTCGTCTTCTTTGGAACCGGTGGACTCCTTGGGCCGAGACACCGGTGCGTTAGACGCCATGAGGAAGGTCATGCCTGCTAAGACTTTTACCTCTTCAGATCTTTCCTCTCTTAAAGGGCCCCATTCTGTCTCTACATCACAGGTTCCCACCAAGCGTCGAGACCCAGAACCTCAGGTAACCCCATCGGGCGACCTCTGCTCTACGGAGACTTCACCAGATGCCCCCCACTGATGAAGTCCCTAGGAAGAGACTGTGCAAGAGGAGGCACTTGGATTCCCCTCAGGAATCCTTGACATCAGACACTGACTTAGAGGAATCAGAAGGGTTCCCACGGTCCCCCTCAGAGGATGTCTCATTTGCAGACATCCTAGAAATACTTAGGCAGAGGGGTGGACTGGCAGTCCCTTACCCCTACTGAGGATCAGTCAGTGCTCCTGAATGCTTTTGGATCTCAACTTTCCACCTCCTGGGTTACTCCGCCCTTCGACTCAGTAATGGACTTAGATTGCTCGAAAGGCGTGGGAGTCTCCTGATTCCATGGAAGCAGTCCCTTGGCGGCCCAACAAATTTATCACCTCCCCTCAGGATAAGTCCTTTCTTACAAAGGGAGTCCCCATTGATGCCATGGTGGTGACGACATCCACCAAGAAAGAGATGTCAGAGACCTCTTCTTCTGTTCATCCTCCTAATAAAGATTCCAGACGATGGACAGATATGGGAAATGCATCTTTAGTTCTGTGACATTTGCAATGAGATCGCTTAACTATTTAACCCACTTTACCCGTCCTCAAAGAGCTTGGAGATACTCTACAGGGCAAAACAGATGATGCTGTCTCCGAGAAAGTGACGGCACAGCTTAACACCCTTAATTCCATTGTAAACTCATCCATGCGGCTCATTTCTTATGCAGCCAAGGGATCGAGCCGTGCAGCAGGTTCAGCGATAGCACTGCCGAGACAATCCTGGATGCGCTTATGCTCCTTTGCGAAAGCCTTCAAGTCTTCATTTTTTAATACCCCATTTGATGGCTCTACCTTGTTTTGGCCTAAAGTCAAGGCGACACTCACTACGTGTGAGCAGGAAGGAAAGGCTATCTGCCATAGGAGTTTGTTTTTCCACCTCTACTAGACCATACCCCAAAGGGCAGAAAGGTGGAAAAATGTGGCTCCATAAGTCCCAAGGAGCTTTCCAGAACACACATAGTGAACCCCCCTCCAGGGGCAGAGGAGGGGGTTATAATGGTAGACGCCGCCCATGCAGCAGACGGGGTCCGCAGAACCAGGGTGACAGGGAGCAGTTCCTTGGCAAGCCCTATCAGCGCTCCTGAGAGGAGGCCCGACTGTCCTACTCTGGTGGCAGTCGGGGGTCGCTTGGCTTTATATCCAGACGCCTGGCTAGGAATTACATCAGATTCCTGGGTAAGAAGCATAGTTACCAGAGGTCACATCATTCCCTTGTCCGAAAACCCTTCCATTCGTACAAGAATCCCAGATGTTCCACCCAGTCTGCGGAATGTAGCAGCCATAGAAATTTAAAGGCTGCTAGAAAAAAAAGACATCCAGCCAGTCCCGGTGGACCAGATAGGATCCGGAACTTACTCTAGGTTCTTTTTAGTTCCAAAGAAAACAGGGGACTGGAGACCCATCTTAGACCTCAGCAAACTCAACACCTTTGTCAAAAAGGAAAAGTTCCGGATGGTCACGCGTCAATCGATACTTCCGTTTCTCGAAACGGATGATAGGATGTGCTCTATAGATCTCAAGGATGAGTGCTACCACATCAAAATGGCCAGGCCATCCAGAAATCATTTGCGTTTCTGGCTGGGGGCCAGTCATTACCAATTCCGAGCTCTGCCCTTTCGTCTCACCACAGCCCCCAGTGTTCACAAAAATGCATGGCAGTGGTCACGGCTCACCTGAGACGTTTAGGATTCTGGGTGTTTCCATAGCTGGACGACTGGCTCCTCACCGCCACCACCAGGCATCAACTGATTCAAGCCAGAGATTACACTATCAGCCTGTGTTCCCAGTTGGGCATAACCTTAAATTTTGAAAAATCTGCTTTATCGCCGTTGCAGCATATTTCCTTTACAGGAGCAGATCTAGACACCACCACTACCCTTGGTCAGATTCCCTCAAGAAAGAGTAATCTCTTTACGAAGCCAAATATCCCTTTTGTTGATGAAAAAGAAAGTCCCTGCATTCCAAGTTCTGAAGCCATTAGGCACCATGGCAGCGACTCTCATAGCGGTTCCTCTGGAGCGTATGCACATGAGGATACTCCAGTGGTTACTCTTCACACAGTGGTCTTATCAACAACTCCCAATGTCACACAAGATTTTGCTGACAAATACTTGCAAAAAGGCCCTCCTTTGGTGGTTGAACAGCCACCAAGTTACTGTAGGTCGCCCGTTTGTACTCCTCCCTCCCACAGCCACAGTGACCACACACGGATGCTTCCCTGATAGGGTGGGGGGGTTGTTTCAGGGAAGAACTGTCTAAGGTACTTGGTCAGAGATGGAATCCAGTTTGCACATCAATGTCTTGGAGTTGAGAGCGGTGTTCCTAGCGTTGCAACACTTTCACGACACTCTACCTCGCGAGACGATTGCAGTACAGACAACATGTCGGTAGTCTGGTACATCAACAAGCAAGGGGGAACCAGATCTTACCCCTTATGCCGAGAGGCCCTGAGAATTTGGCAGTGGGCTGTATCCACCGGGCGCTTCCTGATAGCAACACACATCCCAGGGTCATCCAATTTGATAGCGGACAAATTGAGCAGAGCCATTCTGTTGCCTCACGAGTGGTCCCTCAAAGAATGAGTGGCGGAAATGATATTCCGCAAATGGGGCCAGCCTTGCTGCGACCTTTTTGCATCCCCGATGAATGCCAAATGCAGAAGCTAATTTGCCCTGTACCCTCCACCGGGGGACAGCCCAAGGGATGCACTCGTACATGATTGGCCCTCGGGTCTCCTATATGCCTTTCCTCCATCCCCGCTGATTCCCAAATTTTTACAGAAAGCCAAAAGCCTGGGAAGGACTATTATTCTGATAGCCCCATTTTGGCCTCTGCACATATGGTTCCCCTTCCTACAACAATACCAAGTGGAACAACCTTGGGTTCTGGACCCAGTGCCAGACCTTTTGACTCATTTGTCGGGAGTTCTTCACCCCTCTCTTGTCTCCCTCAAACTGACAGCTTGGCTGCTCCACTTCCCAACCTAGCCAGGTCTCATGATTTGTCTCCCGTGGTTCAACATATTCTAGTTTCCTCTCAAAGTCTCCACCAGGAAACTGTATAACAGTAAATGGAAACAATTTGTTCATTGGGCTTCTCAACAAGGTATTGATCCCTTTATCACCCCTATTCATAGCCTTCTGGAATTTTTGACTTCGCTTTTCCACGATGGTGCGGCAGGTGCTACTATAAGGGTTCAACTGGCTGCCATATCTAACTTCCATGTGGGATGCAGAGGTTCTAACATTATGTACCACAGATTATGTAAAGCCTTTTTGAAAGGGACACCTTAGACCCCCTATCAGACATCCGGTTACTCCCTGGAATCTAAATTTGGTGCTGTCTCAACTCATGCTTCCCCCCTTTGAGCCTGCATCTTCTTGTCCTTTGAAGTTCCTTTCTTGGAAGATAATTTTCTTAGTGGACATTACTTTGGCACGTAGAGTTGCTGAACTTTAAGCACTCTCTATTAGGCTCCCATATTTGGTCTTTCACCCCGACAGGGTGTCTCTAAGAACAAATCCATCCTTTCTCCTGAAGGTCTGTTCCGAAGCGAACTTGAACCAGTCCATTGAACTTCCCACTTTTTTCAGGCGTCATGCCTGAAATTGGAATACATGTTGCATAAGCTTGATGTTCACAGACAACTGAGATTTTATTTGGACAGAACAAAAGAATTCAGAAAATCAGATCAACTATTTGTTTCTCATGCAGACAATAAGAAGGGCCTTTTGGTATCCAAAGTTACGTTGTCCAAATGGCTTTCTGATTGTATAAAGGTTGCATATTCTTCTACCCATCAACCTTTAGAACATGAAGTGAAAGCTCATTCTACCAGGGCTGTTTCTACATCCTTAGCTCACGCAGCTCATTTACCTTTGGACACCATTTGTGCAGCTGCTACTTAGTCCAAACCTCATACATTTATTACTCATTACAAAGTGGACAGGGGCTCCAGGGACAGGGCTTCCTTTGGTTCCACCGTTCTCAGGAATGTACTCCCGTGAGCCACCCAGGATTAGGGTGCTTGGGACGCTACCCACGTGTAAGAACAAACGGCGAGATTGAACAACTTCACATAAAGAAGTTATGTTCTTACCATAACGTTCCATGTGAGTTGTTCATCTCGCCTTTGTTCTTACAGTCCCTCCCACCTTCCCCCTCCATGTTCTGGAAGAACGGGTACGGCTGGTGGTCTGGTTGGTCTTGCTAGTGTCCTCCTGTCAACCAGGTTATCTTTTAAGTAATTGTAAATAGTTACTTTATTATACTGGGTTGCTTAGTTGTGTTTCTTGCTGGGTTCAGCAAACTAGATCTGGGGCTTAGCAGCAGAGCATCATGGGATAGGAACTGTGTCTCGAGCTTCTCTGAGATCAAGAGCTTGAAAGCAGCCGACTCGGAGCCGATGGATCGGCTCCGTACCCACGTGTAAGAACAAAGGCGAGATGAACAACTCACATTGAACGTTATGGTAATAACATAACTTCTTTTTTTGAAATATTCTCTTCCAGTTTAAATCTCTTGAGAACTGATAGAAAGCTGTCTACTGGAGCACCCAGCAAATACATACCAATATCAACTGACAAGGGCTGTATTCCCAGCCAGACATGCTTTCTTACTGTTGTGCCCCTACTGCAGGCACCAATAAACTCACTCTCACATTTGATATTATGCCCTTCCACTGTTTCTGTAAACTTAGAAATCTTATACTTTATGGCCTTATCCCGTATTTCTGATGCTCTGTCCTCTATTTCCAACAGAATTCCTCATTTGTGGGTCTGATAATTTCTAGTTGTAAAGGTCAAGACTGCAGATATATAGAGGGGAAGAGAGCAGTGGATTAAATAGGATAAATTGATCCTTCAAAGTGGTTTAGGATTACCTGATTTGAAGGGATACTTGAGAGCTACACAAATAAGGCTCATATACAGAGCACGAGCAAAAAGTTTTAAGTCAAAGTGGAAAAGGATGATGAAGCAGTCATACATAATATTATATTAATAAAGTAGCGGAAGCTATTGTAAAACTAGGGATGACTAAGTAGGGGTACAGAGAAAGGCAAGAGGGGCTGGAATTTATTGGGGAAAACTGGCAAAGGAGCCAAGGTACTGGGCACAAATAAGTACAGTGGGAAAGGTAAGAGAATGAGATGAGGCCAAGAAGACATTTGGATTGCAGGCTACTGACTGCCTTCCCTACCAATGACGGATATTAAAGTACAGGCAAAGAGAAATGGATAGGGGAATCTTAAGTGAAAAGACTGGCTCTGGTAGACTTTTTAGTTGAATTTAGAACAGAAACTGTTGTTAAAATAGACAGAATTAGTATGGCAAATAAAATACTACAAGAAAACTCTAAGGATCAATCAGAGGAGGTTAGAAAAGATTGGGAAGACAAAGGATAAGCAATTTACAAGGTAACAATTGAGGACCTATGTATTGCTTTTAAGTATGGAACAAAGTCCAGAAGGTTCAAGATTTTTGCTTGAAGTGTATTCATAAGTACCAAATCACTGAAAAAAGACAGGTTGCGGCCCCAAAGACAAACTACAACCTTAAAAAAACAGAACCGCAGTACACAGGCAAGAAAACAGACCCAAGGACCATAAAGAAAATATCAACTCTTATTCAAAAGACATGACCCATCTAGGTACGAAAAAATGCGGTTCATGTAACCAATGCCCTTTTATCCTTGAGAAAGGTGAGATGCAAATTTAAAGCATTAACAAGACTGAGTTTTTTTTTAAATAGGAATTGCAAAACCAAATGTGTCATTTATTTGGCTCTATGTACATCCTGTCCAACTTTTTACGTAGGGAAAATGGACAGGGCATTAAGAAATAGAATTTATGAACATACTTGTCATATTTAGAAACAAACTACCTGCCACACGTTTAAGTTTGCTATACTAGAGAAACTATTAGTTAATCCAAGGGGTGGTGACCATAAACTTAAGCTTGAAGAAAGAGAAGTAAAGTGGCAGTTGATGTTGAACGCCACAAGCCCTCCAGATATTAATGAATTAATTCCCCTAAAACCTATTTTACAGCTTAGAGCACACAGTGTTCATTTTTCTATATTTATCATCTATTTATTTAGATGTGTTTTTATGTATACTTCTTTTCATTTATTTAAAATGTGTTGTAGTAATGAATTTTTTATGATTTATTTTGAATTTGTAGTGTATATTTTTTATAGAGATGTAATGCATGATTACTATTTTCTTTATTGTAGTGGATTTACTAATTAGTTGATTGGCTTTAGGCAATATAAGTCATGCGTTAATGACTGATTTTAGACTCTGAAGAAATCCTGTTAAGCAGGATGAAAGCACTAAGTCCAAATAAAGTACTTTTGCCTCACAGCTAGATGTTGCCCGTTCAATTCTCAGAGTGTTTTCTGTGTAGCGACATGCGTGAATGGGCGTTCCTTCGTTGAAGGTTGTGCGTTAGGCCCGGCAAGCCAGTATGTAAAAATCTACTGCCAATCATTAGCAGACGGAGTTCCGCTGTGGCGACCCCTAACCGGGAAAAGCCGAAAGACACAAACTGCATTTATTGTTGTATTTGTGGGGAGTCTTTATGGTCCTTTGGTTTGTTTTCTTGCTTGTGTACTGTGGTTCTGTTTAATTGAGGTTGCATTCATAAGTATTTTTATACCCCAAACAGACCTCAAAGAATTTTTCCTTCGGTAGATGGCAAATGATGGAGGTGTGATGGGGATGAAAGAGGCATCTGGTAACATATGTTTTGGGAGTGCAATGAGTTGGACAATTTTAAAAATTCCCTACAGAGTACTCCATCAAAAACATTGGTTAAGCAAATGGGTGTAACTATGGAAATTATTCTTTTGAGCTGAGACACTGGATTAGAATTGCCTAGACACACAGCAAGACCTTAAGTTTAATTCTGGTGGCTGCCAAAAAAAGCAATTACTAGAAAATTCAAACCAATATCTAAACCAACTGTATTTGGAGTACAGAACACTGTAACAGAAATAAAAGAACTGGAATTGGGATCTTCAAAAAAGAGAAGGGGCACATTACACAAATAAATGGAAATTCTGAGAAAGCATGCAGAATAATGTTCAGGAGGAGGCTGAAGGCAGGAATGGAACAATTTATATAATGCTGGATTGATGAAAAAAAACGTGATGTATAATGTATAACTGGAAACCTGTTGATATAGTTTGTTTTCTTTTATACTACTGTATGTCTGTCTTAAGTGATAATTTAATAAAGGTATTAAAACACACTGCAAAAATATATACCCTTTTGCAAAGTGTATCTAGCATTTTGTTGTATTTCACATTAGGGAGCGTAAGAAGTCCTAGTACTAACCTGGAGCCAGTGAACCTATAGAAACCAATACAGGATCCACTGGAGGGTTCCTGTACAAGTATTTACAGTATTCTTTGACCCTGTAGAATCTAACCTCTTGTTGTTGGAGGTGAGAGCAGAGCTCTATGGACATTGACTCAGAAGCATTGTTAATGCTTGGAAAATGAAGGCACTGCTGTTGTTCTTCTATTCTTCAGACCACAAAAGGTCTAAATGCCTTTTATAACACTCTGTAAGGTCACACTGGAAATGCTAATTAGACTGAGGTCTCAGTATAGGAAAATTATTCTGGAGGGGAGACCAATGTGACTGACTCATTGTCAACGTCTTAGCAAAGAGGATGGGTTTTTACTTGTCCGACTCAAGAGTCAGACAATCAGAATGGGTACAGGCTCTTTCATCTGTGAAGTGGTTAGCCTTTTGTTAATGTACGAGACGGCTATAGGCTAATCCTCAGCCAGGCGCCTACAAACTCTCTGGCAAGTCTGGAACAATCAAAGGTGGTATGGGTCATGACTAATACAGGTGGAGTAGGCATTTGGTCCCTGGATGTTGACTCTTATTAGCAATAGGAACCGACTACTTTCCTCCTTGTTGACAGGATAACACTGGGTGGGCCCTCTGGTGCCTAAAAATAGTAGAGATGCCCTAGACTGAGAATGCATCCGAGTGTACTGCATGCCCTCTCTAAATGACAGTTTCTTTAAAATGGATGTAACAAGTCTCTCTTACAAAAACTGATAATGTGTTTCTTGGGCTATTGCAACTAATGTCTAGTATTCAAGAAACGCTTTCAAACTTCAGGCTTTCTAGCAGAAAGTCTTTTTTATTAAAGATAAGAGAGTGCAACCAGGAGGTGTTTGTAGGCCTTCCCAAACAAAATAAGCACTGTAAATAAATCTCTTGGTGGAAAATTGTCTTCTGAAGGTAGGTACACTTGTTAGTCTATTTCTCCAGAGGTATCAAAAACCTTGAAAAATAGCACACAGTCCAAATATGAAATCTCACAAATACTACAGAAACAATCCATCATTAAACGTAACAAAACAATCAAGTTGGTACTTATTCTGGAAGCTGCTTGGAAGGGACCAACAAACGTGTCAAAAAAGAAAGAAAATGTGCAGATTTTTCTCTTATGAACATGAGACAGCTGACATTCTGAGCAAGATAAGGAAGAGCCCATCCTTTATACATGACAGAAAGTGGTGGAAGCCAAAGTTGCAAGTGGACATCTTCCTTGCTGACCCAACTCCCACGGACAATGAATAATGAAGCAGTGGCCTGTGCTTGAAATAAGCATCATGAGCTACTTTGGTAGACTAAAAGAATGTTCTCTGTTATTTCACAGACTTGTTACAAGGGACGTGTGCTTGGTATATAAAACAATGACAGACATTTTCTTGCTTGAAAATCTGTGCTTGAAATATAGAAATTAAACTAAAATATTTTACTGTTTAAATTAACAAAACTAGCAGAAAAGTGGGACAGATTCATAATCCAATAAGCACCAAAACTTTAGAATAAAATTCCAACAGAAGATAACCATCAAGCTTCTTCAAAACAAAGTATATTGTAAACTTGACAAACCTTTATGAACCTATGACTATTATTAAAGAACACATGACTCTTTCGGTTACCTTTTCCTCTCTTTGGCTGGTTTCTTGTTTGGTCATCTGACTCATCTCCAGAAGCTCTATCATCCACTCGGTATTTCTTCTTCCATTCATCATAGCTGAGTGAGAAAGTGAAGGAAAAGAGGCAGCAGCTGCGTGGATACTCACCATTAACAAATCAAGAAAGAAAGAAAAGACTTGAATTTTCCGTTTTAAATTGCTCACCATATAAGGGAGGACAAACATTCTTTAAATATCTAAAATTATTATTTAATAGGTACCCCTACATGACTCAATACCCAGCCTTCAACAATACATCATTACCAAATCAACCCCTTATACATTATGCAAGTAGCAATATATTTCTCCCAAGAATTTCTTTTTGCCAATCGTACTGCTGCTGTTTTAGTCAAATCCAACTCTGACCAACACCTGTAGCATGTGAAGACTGTCTGTAAAGAACTGTGTCTAAGTTCTTGCAAATTGACTTTCATTTCTTCCGTAATGTTGCCAATCTTTGTTAGCTTTTGCTGCTCTTCTTTTCTCAACTACCTTTTCCAGCATCAGTATCTTCTCCTAGTGAACCCTATCTTTGTGTCATTTAGTATTTGAGATGTAGTGTTACTATTAGGCCTTCCAGTGAAGGGTCTGGATTTATTTCCCAAGTACTGATTGAGATGATCTTGCAGTCCATGGAATTCTCAAAAATCTTGCCCAACAACCACATATCAAAAGCCAACAATTTTTCAGTGCACAGCCTTACAGCCCAACTCACAGCCATATGTTACTAGTGGGAAAACTACATCTTTGACTATATAAACATTTTTACTGACAATGAGATGTCTTTGTTTTTTTAAATCTTATCCAGATTTGCCATAGCCTTCCTAAAAAAAAGGCAAGTGTCTTAATTTCATGGGTGCAGTTAACATCTACAGAGACCTTTGCACCTTGGAAAATAAAATCTACACACTGTCTCCACTTCTGTGCCATATATCTGCAAAGAACTGACAGAGATAGGTAATTGTATATGGTAATGCTGAATAACAAGCCAGCTTTTGCATTTTCTACTTTCAGCTTCATCATAAGGCTCTATGACCCTTCCTCACTTTCAGTCAATACAGTGGATATCATCTATATCAGATGGTATTAGTAGTTCTCCCAGACATTTTGATTCCAGCATTTAAACCATTAAATCAGTTTGCATAATCTATTCAGCATATAAACTGAATAAATAAAGGGACAATATATATTTTGTATAGGATGCAGTCAGGGGCATTTTAAATGTGTGTGTAGGAAGTGGTCTTTTCAGTGTATGTTGTATTTGTTAAAGATACTAAAGTAAAACGTTTTTAGCTGTAAGAAAAATAAGCTTTTAGCTTTACGCTATGACAAGATAAGAAAAGAGGGACAGAAGCAATTTTAAATTGATACAATGCTATAATTTTGGGCTGCTGTGGCTTAAAAGTGTTCTAATTATATTATATCATATGTTGCATTAAGATAATTTATCTAAACATCCATCCTTACAAAAACAAGAGAATGTCTTTGGTCTTTGTAAGCAAATATGCTTAAAAAAATAAGACAAAACACATAAAGGCATGAAAATGCTAAGTTTCTTATATCTGGAAATATGTAAGATGCTTGTTGTGTTTAGAAAATGTTCTCAGTGGGAGACAATCTGCAGCTGAAGGCAGACAGGCAGGGACATTTTGACATTGTGTATTAAGTGAAATTTACAGACATTTCCTTCATGCATTTGCAGAGTTGTTAGCCCCCCCCCCCTCATTTATGACTGCTTTTACATGGAGTACAGTTGTCTGCAGAAGCAAGCAACTGATCTTGAAAATTCTGAACATTCTTTGTGAGGGAAATGTAAATGCACAATGGCAAGCAGTCCTGTAAAGAAAGTCTGAAATTATGGGAAGTGAATAATAGACAGTAGCTTCCCAGAAGCCCACAGCATGATTTACTTTTATTTAAAAGATGCAAGTGCAGTGCATTTTTCTTATGGCTAAAAGTGAATGTTTTCTCAAGACTTGAAAGCTGTTTTTCACATCTGGGAGGGGAAGAAGCTATGAAAAGAACAGACAGCAAATCAGTCTAAGTGGGAACACAGGCTGTAGCATGCACTTTATTTAGCATGAGTAACCTCAATTTTAGATTAGGTAATGCCTGTGGGTGCAGCTGTTGATTTGGGGCAACTGTTCCTATCTGGAGGGTTAAACTTCATTTGTTGAAAATGAACATAGTTTTGTGCATTTGTTCCAAGTTAATAGGGGATGGGGGTGTCCTTCAAATGTATTTAATTTTATTTTGTTTGTTCCAGAGCTTTCAATAAAGCAAAAGGTCTTAAATTTACCACAGGTTCAGGTAGAGATGAGAATGACTGTAAAAAAGATCAGCCAGCCACATAGTGTGTGCATGTAAGACAAAATTTGGAAATACACATTTAAAAAACTTATGTATAACAGGTGGGAATAACGGCTTTTTAACAATGATTACTGCAACTATACTATCTTGTAATGTAAATGGGCTTACAAGTACAGAAAAAAATGAAAAAATATTTAATTATATTAAGAAATGCAGATTTCAAATAGTAATACTGCAGAAGATACATTACAGAAATGAGCATGTGAATTTGGCAAAAAGGATTTCAGTATAGATATTAAGAAGAATATCAGGAACAAATAAAAAGTTGAGTAATAACACTAATTGCCAAAGGGGTTCCAACAGTAATAAGAGGAAACAAAAAAGAGAAAAATAGTACATTTATGGTAGTAAGGAGCTACAGGTAAGGGAGGATTACACTAGGATGTATGTATAGTCCCTCAAAAGCTATTATGAGGCTTAAGAAAATTTTGGGAGAAATAATCAGTTTTCAGCAAGTAATGTTAATTACAGGTGGTAACTAGAACATGAGTTACAATAATAAAGATGTATCAAGGGGGCCTAGAATGGAAATATAACAAAAAGAGGGTACATATCTGATTAAACATATGAAAATATTTGGCATGGAAGAGGTGAATTCAACAGCAGGGACAGAATTTATGTACTCACCAAGATACAATAACTGCATTAAGCTGAACAGAAATTACATTTCATGGCAGCATGTGCACTTGCTTGCAACACACATCCAATAACTGTTTCCGATCATGCACCAATAAAATCTAAGCTAAACATGCAGACTAATGAAGTAAAAATGAGTCAACGGTGCATTTCCCACCTACCAGTTAAAAAGACAGCAATTCAAGGAACGGGTTAATAAGAAAGATAGAAATTTCTTCAAAAGGGACAGTTAAGTTAGTGGGATAAAATGAAAACATTCCTGCACAAACTACTCATGGTCTTTTGTTTTTGCCACGTAACAGCTACAAAAGCTTCTATGTCATTTCTCTCCACTGACCTCCTAAACTGTCTAAACTTATTCCATGCTGCAGTCCTAACTGTTTCAACTACCTCAATCCACTCTGTCACCATCAAGGTCTCTCACTTTGTTCCACAATCTCCTCTACTTCAATGTCATATTCCCTTTTGCTTCCAACTGCTTCATGCAACTCTGTAAAATGTCCAACAAAGACAACGACAAAGGAAGAAGTCCATGGGAGACAAAAACGCTTATTTTTCAAACGTTTGGCATTTATGTATATGTGAATAAACAGCTGTTCATTCCAACCATTGGTTTATCTATTTATTTTTACTTCTAAGGACTGGTGCTTTGTTTTTGTTAACTCTGTAAAATGCCTTACAGCCACTATGCGAAGAAAATTGGAAACACAGTCAGGCAGAACAAGTAAAATTTACTTTTACTCAATCTATAGTACCTCATAGCCAACACAAACTGCAGCCTCTACTTTCATGCACAAAATGAACAGTCACGATAAAATTAAAAAAAAATCATACTTTCTTGGAATACTAAAGTTTACATGCCATGACAAGAAGATCTTCATCTAGTAACAATTTCAACAGATTTAGACAGGTTTCATTTTTTGGGAGACGGGGGAGAGAGACATATCTTCATAATTTATGCCCATAGTATATTTGTTTGTTCAAAGAAGGAGACAGCTGTCGGAAAAATAGATCATATTGTGGCTGGCAGAAAGATATTTTATTTAATACAAAGAAATATGAACCTAGATAGAGTTAGAAGTCCTACTCCTGTCAGCATACAGTGGCATACTTTGCAGATTCCACCACACACTGTTTATACCACCACTGACCATCTACTCATTTAGTGCAATGGTGGTAGGGAGGGGCAAGCAATAACATGAAATATCCGTCTGAAAGCCTGTACCTATTTCTAGGAACCACTGATAGGCAAATTAAAGGCAAAGAGCCACATATTCATGGAAGCGAGTAAGCCCTATTGATATAAGCTGTTTTTTTCATCTGTAAATGTTATAGCTCTACAAAGCACTCTAACATTTTCATTCACCTGGTGATGGTAGATATTCATGTGCATCAATTTTCAGCTCATTAACAGGTCAGTCAGTCGAAGGATTTAAGCTCTACAGCTGAATTCTCAGAATTTCCTTTCTTGTAGGAAGAAGACACTAAAGGGTCATTACTTGGATATGAACAGCAAATTCTGGTTTCTTGCCAAAAGTAAAACCCAGATTACATTAACCAGGACTGAAATGAGTCAAAACTGGCCTGAAACTTTCTTCTGAGTCAATGAAGCAATGGGAGCCAAACAGAAAATTGTTAACAGCATATGTCAGAATGCTATGTGCAAATATGGCTTGTTCATATTTGCATTAATAATTCTAAAACCATGTTACATACAAGGTATCAGAATATTTTATCTTGAAGCATACGTGAAGGCAAACACAACTGTATTGATATCTGACCTCTGTCAAAGACTGTTTGTTAGATCTCTAAGGTGATTATTTTCTAAAGGCTGAAGCCACACCCACTGGGAGTTAAAGATACACACTCAAAAGAGATGTACTGGAGGGAATGAGTTTAGCAATGGCAGAGCTAAAGTCAAAGCCCCCACCCCAAACTCAGAGAGCATTGTAGCTTACATGGAATTGTTTACAGAAACCCTGCACAAATACATTAAATAACTACACAGAAACAGCAGTACCAAATGAAATAAACTTAGGACAGTCTCCAAAAACAGATCCCTTGGTATACCCCCAGTACAAACAGGTTTTGCAACAAAAAGGAAGAAAATCCTGACAAAAAAAAATAGAAAGAACTCTAAACAACACAAATAAAAGATCAAACAGAACAGATTATGGTGGTTTGGGCACATGTACAGAAAAGCAGAAGACAATCCGGTAAAGCAGCTA
The DNA here is from genome assembly GCF_019279795.1 of Protopterus annectens. Lineage (NCBI taxonomy): Eukaryota > Metazoa > Chordata > Ceratodontiformes > Protopteridae > Protopterus > Protopterus annectens. The sequence continues at coordinate 518,954,048 of NC_056733.1, forward strand.
AGTGGAAATGAGGGCGCCCTGCAAAGAGGTGGATGGATTGTGTGACAGAAGATCTATGACGGTGTTGAAAAAGGCAGGAGCGTAGCACTGAATAGAGAGAAATGTCGACAGTTAACACAACACCACAACCCCATGTAGAAAATGGAAAAAGGGGGTTGATGATGACATGCCCAACAGACAAAAAAAAAAACCCTTCCTTATTAGTCTGAACACGAAATTCAGAGGGACTAAAGTACACCAATGCCAACTTCACAGCAAAAATAGCCTCTCAGCTAAGATAACCATAACAATGCATTTTTTGGTTATGTATGAAGCCTTAAGGGGAACATCCAACAGTGTGCTGAACTACTCATAGATGGAACTTCCTTATACTGAATGGGAGAATATAGCAAATTTGCTAGTCAATAAATTTAGTTCCAATTTGACCCCACCCATCATCCCCAGTTATCCTCAAGAAATATCCTCAACCATTATTTCTCCCCAGTTGTCCTAAAAAATGTCCTTACTGTACTTTCTGAAGCTAAAAACACTGCATTGATGGATACAGATAATATCCCAGGATTCTTCCTAAATGGCATGAAACATGACTTGCCAAGTTCCACTAGAATGTCTACTCAACCACAGCCCCTAAAAACAGGCTCCATCCCTAGGAAATGGAGGACCGCAAGGGTCATCCCTCAACAGACCCAAGGAACTGCAGACCCATAATTTTGACTAGTCTTATATACAAAGCTATGGAAAGAACTACCATGGACCTAATAAAGACATGGGCAGTCTTCAAACACTGAACCAATCCAAGTTCAGTTCTATCAAGAGCAGGTCATGCCTACTAAATCTGGTGAGTATCTTTGAGAAGGTCAATAAAGTGTGCAAGATGGTGCATACTGTCTAACTCAACCAGGGAAAGGCATCTGACCCAATATCTCACTCCAGTACTACAAACTCATAAATACCTGTGTCACCTTAAGCATAGCCAAATGGCTCACACATGGGACAAAAAATTAGGGCAAGAGAATCCACCTCCAACAAGAAACCTATTACTGGTGGTGTCCCACAGGGCTCTGTACTGGGATCTCTCCTGTTTGGAACATATTTCTCTGAAGTCAAGGAGAATGTAAAGGACCTTTGGCTGACCAAATCTGCTGATGAATGCAAGCTGGGTGCAATAACTGAATTCCCCAAAGATGTAGATATCCCTCCAGGGGGTCAGTCAGAGATAAATAACTGGTGCTACAGCCATGACCTAAAACTTAATGCAACAAAATGCATAATTATACCCTTGGGAAGATGCCCACCCCTGCAAATTACAACACTGATAAAACTCTCCTAAGAGTAGACCCGGTGATAAGGGATGTGGTTTGATAGTAATCTGAACTTTGATCACCATGTGCCCATGGTGGCGAGAAAATCTTTCTATTTGACAACTTATAAGTAAGGGTATAGCATCCAGATCTAAGGAGATCACAGTCCTACTATTCTTGACCCTCATTAGACCATAACAGAGTGCAATGAACCCCTTCTGACTGTACCTGACAAGGCATTTGAAACAGCTGGAATAGCCACAGAGGTTTCTCACTAAAAAAACACAGTGGATCTAAAAAGTTTACCCACCCCTGTTAAAATGCTAGGTTTTTGGGATATAAAAAAATGAGACCACGATAAATCATTTCAAAACTTTTCCCACCTTTAATGTGACCTATGACCTGCACAATTCAATGTTAGGGGAAAAAATAAAAAATATACAATACACTGGATGCATAAGTGTGCACACCCTTAAACTAATACTTTGTTGTGTGAACACCCTTAAACTTTGTTGAAGCACCTTTTGATTTAATTACAGCAATCAGTCTTCTTGGATACACACCTGCCATCAATTAGAGAGACTCTGATTAACCCCAAATAAAGTTCAGCTGTCATAGTAGGATTTTCCTGACATTTACTCAGTTGCCTGCTACAGCAAAAGACATAATTTGCAGAGAGCTTACAAAGAAACAAAGGAATCTCATTGTTGAAAGGTATCAGTCAGGAGAAGGATACAAAAAAATTTCCACAGCATTGGATATACCATGGAACACAGTGAAGACCGTCTTCACAAAGTGGAGAAAATATGGGACAACAGTGACATTGCAAAGAACTGGACGTTCTTCCAAAATTGATGAAAAGACAAGATGAAAACTGGTAAGGGAGGCTGCCAAGAGACCTACAGCAACACTGAAGGAGCTGCAGGAATTTCTGGCAAGTACTGGTTGTGTACTACATGTGACAACACTCTCTTGTATTCTCCATATGTCTGGACTATGGGGTACGGTTGCAAGATGGAAGCCTTTTCTTACACAGAAAAGCATCCAGGCCCGGCTAAAATTTGCAAAACAATACATCGAGTCTCCCAAAAGCATGTGGAAAAATGTGTTATGGTCTGACGAGACAAACGTTGAACTTTTTGGCCACAATTCCAAAAGGCATGTTTGGCGCAAAAACAACACTTAGCATCACCAAAAGAACACCATCACCACGGTGAAGCATGATGGTGGCAGTATCATGCTTTGGGGTTGCTTTTCTTTAGCTGGAACTGGGGCTTTAGTCAAGGTGGAGGGAATTATGAACAGTTCCAAAATACCACTTTTGGCCCAAAACCTTCAGGCGTCTGCGAGAAAGCTGAAGATGAAGAGGAATTTCACCTTTCATCACGACAATGGCCCCAGACATACATCCAAGTCAACATAAGAATGGGCTCACCAGAAGAAAATTAAAGTTTTGGAATGGCCCAGACCTAAATCCAATAGAAAATCCATGGGGTGACCTGAAGAGAGCTGTGTAAAAGAGATGCCCTTGCAATCTAACAAATTTGGAGCACTTTTGTAAGGAAGAGTGGGCAAATATTGCCAAGTCAAGATGTGCTATACTGACAAACTCCTACCTAAGAAGACTGAGTGCTGGAATTAAATCAAAAGGTGCTTCAACAAAGTATTAGTTTAAGGGTGTGCACACTTATGCAACCAATATATTGTACTTTTTTTAATTTTTTTTATATTTTTCCCCTAACAGATTTGTTTTTCAATTGAATTGTACAGGTTATTGGTCACATTAAAGGTAGGAAAAGTTTTGAAATGATTTATTGTGGTCTCATTTTTTTATATCACAAAAACTTGCAATTTTAACGGGTGTGTAAACTTTTTACATCCACTGTACATGGTGTAAATAACATGTGCTACATGGTGCACTTCAAAACCTATAGGTCTCCTACAGACTACTGAGAGGCAATCTTCTCTGATCCAGCCTTGATGAATCTGCCACACATCTGCAAAATAAACACCAAGAATTACTGGATCTATGGATCTAAATCTACTCTATGGCAAAAACAAGACCTGTTGGGAAGACAACTATGTGTCTAAGAGATTGTTCCTTTTCAGGAACCGGCTCCATATTCACATGAAACAGAGCTCTTCCTTAAGATGATTCAAAACCCATTTTGGACCAATGGATGGGAAGTAACAAATTTACATGTTAACAACTTCCCTTATGGAGACAGGCAGCTTGCAGATGTCCCAAGGCACAGGCATATGCCAAAGCTATTGTAGTCCTTGGGAACTGATAACTGGGAAAACGGGGGCATGAATTGCTAGGATTAAAAAGGCTCTAGGGCTGTTTAGCTAGTAACCTCCTATAATCCTATTAGTTTTCAAATGATCCCTGTCTCTATAAAACATGAGATAAAGCTGGCTTAGCATAAGGGGATTACAATTCAAATACTCTTCTTGCAGAGGTCAGAGCAATCAGTAAAAAGTACAGTTTTGTACCTATCATAAATGTAGATGTTCGAGTGGTTATACTGCTGCAGTCATCACACTTGGGTTATCCTGTCGTCAGGCGGTCCCGCAGTCGGCTGAATCCCAAAGTCCTGGTCTGGCATCGGTTGTCGTCGCCTCTTCCCTGACATCAGTGCGACAGGGGTATAAAAGAGACAACCAACGCCATTTTCTTCAGTTTTTCTTGCCCCAGATGTCAGTTGCCCCCAACTAAGAAGGCAATACAATAGTTATGCAACAATACCTTAGTAGATAAGCAATAGTACTAGCTGTAAGCAAATACACCATATAGACATGCATCCAATAGATTGATGTACATGGAGTTGTAACTAACACCCTGGTATGTAGAGGGGATGGAGGGAGGGGTAACCTGGACTGCAGCAGTATAACCACTCGAACATCTACATTTATGGTAGGTACAAAACTGTACTATGTTCATCGTGCTATACTGCTGCAATCATCACACTTGGGTAGAATCCCAAAGCTATGGAAGGGTGGCTGGTACTAAACTGGGTTAGGTGATGCTAGGATGCCCTGCAGAACTGCAGTGACAAAACCAGCTCTGGTTTTTAAGTATAATGGAAGGTGGTAGTGCTTGGTAAAGGTGTGCACTGAACTCCAAGTAGCTGCCTCCAGAATGTCTTTGGTTGGAACCCCTCTGAGAAAGGCTGCTGAGGTTGCAGTAGCCCTGGTAGAATGGGATTTAATATTGACAGGCACTGCCTTCCCATGGTGCGAGTAGCAAAAGCGGATACAATCTGCTATCCATTTGGAGATCTGTTTTGAAATAGCCTTTCCTTGTGAACCTGCAGCATATGATACAAAGAGTTGGTCAGTTTTTCTGAAGATCTTTGTCTTATCTAAATAGTAACGTAGCTGTCTGTGAATGTCCAAAGAGTGACGGAGCCTTTCTCCTTTATTCTGTGGGTTAGGGTAAATTAATGGACTGATTCAAAGCCACACTGGATACTAACCTTGGGCATGAAGGTAGGTTAGTTCGTAAAGAGACTCTGCCCTGATGGAAAATGATGAAAGGTTCCACTGCCATAAGTGCCTGTAGTTCTGAGACCCTGCATGCTGAGGTAATAGCCAGTAAAGTACAGTTTTGTACCTACCATAAATGTAGATGTCCGATAGGAATGCATCTGCATTCCTTACAAATGGGTTGTCCTGTCGTCAGGCAGCCCTTCGGTCGGCCCGATTCCAAAGTCTGGGTCTGGCCTCGGCTGGTGTCGCACTTCACCCGAAGTCATAGCTGCAGTTATTCGGGTATAAAGGCATCAGCTTTTCCTCAGTGTTTCTTGCCCCAGATGCCAGGTGCCCTCTTGGAAGGCTAAATTTGGATAAATGCCAATGTTTCCAAATAGTAGAGAGCAAACACAAAAAATAAGCATGTATGTACATATATACAAACAAATACACCATAATAGATCCCCCCCAGCTAGCTATAAGATGGGCAAATACCCTAGGAGTACCACAGAGGGGAAGGCGGGTGGGTAATCCTGAGTGCAGATGCATTCCTATCGGACATCTACATTTATGGTAGGTACAAAACTGTACTATGTCCTTCAAGGATGCATCTGCAGTCCTTACAAATGGGTAGAATACCATAGCCAAACTAGGGGAGGAGGAAAGAAGAGATTATGGTGTAGTTAGGATCCCTTGCAAAACAGCAGTGGCAAACCCTGCTCGGGATCTAGAGTATAAAGGTAAGTTATAATGCTTGGCAAATGTATGCACGGAGGTCCAAGTAGCCGCCTCTATAATGTCCTTGGTAGCCACTCCTCGTAAGAAAGCTGTGGTAGTGGCTGTAGCCCTTGTAGAGTGAGGCCTGATGCTCTCTGGAGTTTTCTTTCCATGGTAGGAATAACAAAATCTAATGCAATTTCCTATCCACTTGGAGATTGTCTGTTTTGAAATTGCTTTTCCTTCCCTTCCTGTTGCATATGCTACCAGTAGCTGGTCAGTTTTTCTATTGCCCTTGGTCCTGTCCAGGTAGTAGCGTAACTGTCTATGTACATCCAAGGTATGCAACAGCCTTTCTCCACTGTTCTGTGGGTTGGGGAAGAATGTAGGTAGGTGGATAGCCTGATTTAAAGATACTCTGGATACCACCTTAGGCATAAAAGTAGGATTTGTTCTCATGGACACTATCTTGATGGAAGATCAGGAAGGGTTGCACTGCCATTAATGCCTGTAGTTCAGATACCCTTCTTGCTGAAGTGATTGCCAGCAGGAAAGCAGTCTTCCATGATAAGTATTGTAATTCTGCTGCTGCTGCTGGTTCGAAAGGAGGAAGTGTCAATTTTTCTAGCACAAAGTTCAAGTCCCATGCTGGCAATGGTGGTTTCCTAGGAGGTTTTACATTTTTAATTCCTCTCAGAAACTGCCTGAGCAGAGGATGCGAGAAGACAGGAGGATCCAAGCTGTATTCTGCTGAAATTGCTGATGCATGTATCTTGATGGAAGAATAGGACAGGCCTGTGTGGAAGAGCTCTGCCAAGTATTCCAGGATGTTGGCTATGTTTGCCAGTGACACATCTTCTCCCTTTGCAGTATTCCAAATGAGATATCTTTTCCATTTTGCTGCATAATTTTTCCTTGTTGAGGGTCTGCGAGCCTCAAGGATAATGTCTTTAACCCTTTGTGATAAATTTGGGTTAATTGATCTTATGGAATGTTCCAGGCAGTCAGCTGCAGAGTTTTCAGGTTTGGATGCAGGATGTTGTAGTTGTTCTGTGTTAACAGCAATGGAACCAGGGTAGTGTCCATATTTGTTCCCGAGACATGCTCCTTAGTAATGGGTACCAATGTTGCCTTGGCCAGTCTGGAGCTATCAGAATGATCCTTGGACGGTCCTCTTTCATCTTCAATAGCACCTTGTGCATCAAAGGAAGTGGTGGGAATGCATATGCTGTCAGGTTTTTCCAACTGAAAGATAGGGAGTCCACCTTCCAAGCTAGTGGGTGGTACGTCCTTGTGCAGAATTTCTTTAGCTGGTGATTGCGTGGGGATGCAAATAAGTCTATTTCTGGGAGTCCCCATTTTCTTGTAATGGCTTTGAAGATGTCCGGATGCAGCATCCATTCGTGGGCATCCGTGGTAGTCCTGCTTAATATGTCTGCTAGAATGTTTTCTTTTCCTGGTACAGAAATTGCTTGTAACTGAATGTTGTAGCTCAGAGCCACATTCCATAGATCCAGTGCCATCCGGCATAGAGGGTATGAATGTGTGCCTCCCTGTTTGTTGATGTACCACATAACTGTGGTGTTGTCTGTCCTTATCATCAACTGACCTTCTCGGAGAAATGGTCTGAATGTCTGGATTGCCAATTTTACTGCCAGCATTTCCTTTAGATTTATGTGTAGGTGCAGCTGGTCTTGAGTCCATAAGCCTTGTATGCACTTGTCCAGCATGTGGGCCCCCCAACCGAGGTCTGAGGCGTCCGTCGTGATGGTTTGGTTTGGTTGTATGCTGTAGAAGGGCAATCCTGTGTTTGATTGACAGGCCTGAGCCCACCATAGGAACTCTTGCTTCAGGCATGGGATTATTGGAATTTTGGCTTCTAGGCTGTGCTTGTGTTGAGACCATAAATTCTTTAGGTACCACTGTAGCTTTCTCATATGCAGTCTGGCATGAGGGACCAGTATTATGCAGGATGCCATGAAGTCCAAGGCTTGCAGTACTTTTCTTGCTGTTAGATGGTTCTGCTTTGTTAATGCCAAGAAGTAGAGAGGTGGTAGTTCTTGTTTTTCTGCAGTTAGGAATGCCATTTGCTTTGATGTGTCCAGCTCTGCACCCAAAAAGGTTATTCTTTGGGATGGTATCAGCCTTGACTTTTTTATGTTGACTGTATATCCCAGGGCTTGTAGCAGGTAAATGACTCTTTGTAAGTCTTCTGTTAGCTTGTTTTTGTTGTCCGCTTGTATCAGGCAGTCGTCCAGGTAGGGGTAAATTTGGATTCCTTGAAGCCTGCAATGAGCAATTACTGATGCCAGGCATTTCGTGAACACTCTGGGCGCAGTAGATAAGCCAAAGGGCAATGCTGAGAATTGATAATGCTCTGATCCTGCAAGAAATCTGAGGTATCTTCTGCAATTTGGTCGTATGGGGACGTGCAGGTATGCCTCCTTGAGATCTAGAGTTACCAGCCAAGACTCCTTGCCCAGCATGGGAAGAAGCTGCTGTAGAGTCAGCATTTTGAATTTTGGAACAATGAGGAATGTGTTTAAAGCGGACAGGTCGAGAATAGGCCTCCATTTGTTCTCTTTTCTTGGTACCAGGAAGAGTCTGGAGTAAAATCCCTTCCCTTGCTCCATAGATGGTACCTTTTCCACAGCTCTCATCTTTAATAATTGAGATATTTGTTTTAGAGCTTCTGTCTTTTGATTTGGCGGTAGGTTTGGTATTCCTCTCTTCCCTGGTAGAGTATGGAAGTGGAACCTGTAGCCTTGGTCTATTGTCTGTAAAATCCACTTGTCTGTTGTGATGTAATGCCAGTTTATTGAGAATAAGGCTAGCTTTCCGCCTAAGGGTGCTTCTAGTTGTTCCCTTGTAGGCGGTGCCAGAGCCAAGTCACTGTGATTGTCCTGTTGCAGTGGTGGTGGCTGTGTCTGTGCCTCGTTGGTTGTTACCCTGCCACTGGCGTCCCCTGTAGGCACCCCTGGATTGGTTTCTGCCTCTTGATCGCCTATTCCTGCCTCTCTGTGCTTTAGAGGAGTCTGGAAAGGACCAAGTTTTGGAGGGCCAATTCCTGCTAAACCTTGGAGGTTGGACCTGTAAGAAATCTTTCACTGTTTGTACAGATTTTGCCTTCTCCTCCATCTTCTTCAGTACCTGCTGTGCAGGAGAACCAAATAAATTGGCCTTGTCCATGGGAGCATCTAACAGTTTTGATTTGACATGGTCCGGTAAGGCCTGCTCTTTCAACCATGCATGCCTTCTGATCACTGTACCAGTCATGGCTGATCTAAAGGAAGCCTCCAGTGCATCATAGCCGCATTTTAAAGAATGGTTACTAACTTGCTGAATGTTATGTACCATTTCCTGAACATACTTCTTATCAAAAGGTTCATCAGAGGACAGTTTTTTTAGTTAACTGGTCAAGCATAAATTCTTGATATTGGATCATATGAAATTGACAGTTCAAGGCCCTAGCTGACAGAGTAGCAGAAGTGTAAACTTTTTTACCCCATCTCTCTAAGGACCTGGATTCCCTTTCAGAGGGGAGGGGATTTTTAGCAGAGGTAGTTGCTACAGCCTTAGGCCCCTGGGAGATAGTCTCAGGATCTGCAAAAGGAGCCTTGTATAAATGGTAATGTGTGTCCGGGACCCTGTAGTACCTATCGGGCTTAGCAGGGGCCGGAGGTAAAGAATCAGGAGCAGTACAAGCATCATTAAATGCATCATCTACAACAGAAAGAACTGGAGGTATAGCTAAAGGCCTATGTTGTGGTAAATGCAAAAAGGTTCTAAGCCTTTTCCTGGAGTCTGAAAAATCTTGGCCCTGCCACTGAAATTGTTCCCTCATAGCATGCAAGGTTTCCCCAAAGGAAAATTCCTCAGGTGGAGAGGCAGAAGGGATGGACTCTTCAGCATCAGAGTCTTTGTAAGGGGAATAAGGAGCCTCTGGAGGGTCTGTGTTATCTGAATCAACAGAGGAATCATCTGTGGACACTGGCTCAGGAGGCTCTGCTCTAGGCCTCTTCTCTGGAGGTGGATGAGAGGCCCTGTCTGGATGAGGCTGGGATCCCCGGATTAAAGAAATAAGATCCTCTGCCAAGGAAAGCATTTGGGAACTGGAGCTGGGCCTGTGAGAGGGGGTCTTAACAGGCACAGTTTTTGTAGCTTTAGCTGCTTTAGCCCTGGCAAAGGCCTTAATGGACATGGCTGCAGGAGGCCTAGCAGCTCCACGTGCAGGAGTTGAGATATCCAAGGGAATAGTATCAGATAATTCCTGAGAAACCGCAACCACAGGATGGATTTCAGAAGCCGATTCCACCAGGTTTGAAGAGGCTTCGGTAGAAGGCATGTTTTCGGCTGAAGGAAGAACCGCTTGCTCGGTTTCAGCCGAAACCGAGACACTCGCGGTTGGCTTAACCACGGTTTTGGCCGAAACCGCAGACCGCGAGTGTCGGTCCTTTTCCTTGCGTTTTTTGGATATTTGAGAAGTTGGAGGATCCGACGGCATAATATAAGCAAAATCAGTGCCAAAAAACTGCTCAGCAAATTCCGACCGACGTCTAAGCGTCCGTCGGTTAAAAGAAGCACAGGCTAGACAAGCTGCGACGTCGTGGTCTGGGCCTAAACAAGGTAAGCAGTAAGAGTGGAAATCTTTATGAGGTATTTCCCACAAGTTAAACAATTATTCACTTTTTCTGACATCGGCTGAGGCAAGAAAGAGTCCCCAACGGGGTACTTAGCTTTTTAGAAGTCTTCGAAGTAGTATTCGGTAGTAGTAATCTCTGGTTCTGACCGACCGGCACTTGCGAACAGCTTCTGCTTCGGGCGCCACGCGGCAAGAAAGACTGAGGAAAATGGCGTTGGTTGATGCCTTTATACCCAAATAACTGCAGCTATGACGTCGGGTGAAGTGCGACACCAGCCGAGGCCAGACCCAGACTTTGGAATGCGGCCGACCGAAGGGCTGCCTGACGACAGGACAACCCATTTGTAAGGACTGCAGATGCATCCTTGAAGGACATCAAGGCTGTTTTCCAAGACAAGTATTGTAGTTCTGCTGAGAAAGCTGGTTCGAAAGGAGGTAGTGTTAACTTTTCTAAAATGAAGTTCAGGTCCCAAGTTGGTGTTGGTGGTTTTCTGGGGGGTCTTATATTCTTAGCCCCTCTGAGAAACTGAAGTAAAGGGTGTGAGAAAATTGGGGGATCCGTATTATAGTGAGCTGAAATGGCTGAAGCATTGATCTTAATGGAGGAGAAGGAAAGGCCTTTTTATAGCATTTCAGTTAGGAATTGCAGTATGTGAGGAATGTTTGGTGTCCAAGGATTCTGACCTTTAGCCTGGTGCCATGCACAAATTCATTTCCATTTGTATGAGTAAGTCTTCCTGGTGCTGGGCCTCCTGGCCTCCATAATTACATTCAGGACGTCCTTTGAGAGAAGTGTTGATTGATAATTTAAGGTATTCTCCATGCAGCTAAATTTAAAGTTCTGAGCTGGCTGTGACGGGTTTCTGAGTCAACAGTAGTGGGAATTGAGGCAAGATCCATGGAGGGCTGTGAGTCAAGTTCCTTAGTAATGGGTACCAGTGCTGGCGTGGCCAGTCCGGAGCAATGAGGATCATTTGTGGTCTCTCTGATCTGACCTTCAATAATACCTTGGTCAATAGAGGTAGTGGAGGGAAGGCATAGACTGTCAGTGTTGTCCAACTGAATGATAGAGCGTCCACTTTCCAGGCTAGGGAGTGATAAGTCCTTGTGCAGAATTTTTGTAATTGGCAATTGTTCGGGGAGGCAAATAGATCTATGTCTGGACATCCCCATCTTTGAGTTATCATTGAGAATACTTGTGGGTGTAGTCTCCACTTGTGAGGGTCTACCATATTTCTGCTTAATTCGTCTGCCAATATGTTTTTCTTTCCTGGCAGGAATTGTGCTTGTAGTTGTACTTGGTAGGTCAAAGCTGTGTTCCATAAGGTCATAGCCTGTCTGCATAAAGGGTAGGAGTGTGTTCCTCCCTGTTTGTTTATGTACCACATAACAGTGGTGTTGTCTGTCCTTATTAGAAGTTGTCCTGGATGCAAGAGGTCCTTGAAGGCTGTCAGTGCATTTTGCACAGCTAGCATCTCCTTTTGGTTGATGTGAAGATGCATTTGTTTTGCAGACCATTTGCCCTGTATGCACTGTCCTGCCATGTGTGCTCCATAGGCGTAGTCTGAAGAATCTGTTGTCATGGTTTGCTTTGCTGGAGGCAAGACGAAAGGAAGACCCTTGTTTGTTTGACATGCTTGAGCCCACCATAGGAACTCTTTTTGAAGGCAGGGAATGATAGGTATATTTGTTTTGAGGCTGTGCCTGTGTTGAGACCATACACTTTTCAGGTACCATTGTAATTTTCTCATATGCAGCTTTACATATGGGATTAGTTGAATGCATGATGTCATGAACCCCAATGCCTGCAGGATTTTCCTTGCAGTGAGCTGGGTAAAAGTTGCTATGTTTTTGAAGTATTGAGTCAATTGTTTTTGTTTGTCTGGCATGAGGTAAGCCATCTGGGCAGTTGTATTTAAGCTGGCACTCAGGAATATTATCTGTTGTGAGGGTATTAGTTTTGACTTCTTTTTGTTTACTGTGTACCCCAGGCAACTGAGCAGCTGTGTTACAAAAGCCAGATGCTGTAATAAATGTCCTTGCTGTCCGCTTGGATCAGGCAGTCGTCCAGATATGGATAAATTTGTATTCCTCGTTGTCTGCAATATGCAATTACTGATACCAGGCATTTCGTAAATACTCTGGGCGCAGTAGATAAGCCAAAGGGCAATGCAGAGAATTGATAATGCGTTGTACCTGCCAAAAATCTGAGGTATCTCCTGCAATCTTGTCTGATAGGGACATGCAGGTATGCCTCTTTGAGGTCCAACGTTACCAGCCAAGACTCCTTGCCCAGCATGGGAAGGAGCTGCTGTAGTGTGAGCATTTTGAATTTGGGTACCTCCAGGTATGTGTTCAGAATTGAGAGGTCTAAGATGGGCCTCCAGGCTTTGTCCTTTCTTGGGACTAGAAACAGTCTTGAGTAAAAACCTTGACCTTGCTCTTTTGTAGGTACCTTTTGAATTGCTTTCATATCCATGAGAGCTGAAATTTGCGTTTGAGCCTCTGTCCATTGGTGTGGAGGCAAATTTGGCATGCCTCTCATCCAAGGTAAGGTGTGGAAGTGAAATCTGCAGCCTCGGGTAATAATGTCCAGAATCCATTTGTCCTTTGTTATGATGTGCCAATTTTGTGGAAATAGAGCCAGTTTCCCTCCCAAAGGTGCTGCCAGGGCAATTTTGCTTGGCATGCGAAGAGGGAAGTCATTGTGTTTGTTTCCTGAAGGGTTGAGATCTTTCGTCTCCACCTCTGAGTTGCTGTATGCCATTGTCTAGGCCTGAAAGAACCATGTGGCTGGCCTCTGCCCCTTGGGTGCCTGTACCTACCTCTTTGGGGTCTGATGCTGGAAAGGACCAGTTTTTTGATGGCCAGTTTCTGCTGAAACGAGGAGGTTGTACCTGTAAAAAATCTTTAACTATTTGCATAGATTTTGCCTTTTCTTCCATTTTCTTAAAAACTTCCTCTGCTTTGACACCAAATAACACATCTTTCTGCAATGGGGCCATCCAATAATTTTGCTTTGACATGTTCTGGTAAGGCTTGTTCTTTAAGCCAAGCATGCCTACGTATGACAGACCCTGTGACAGCTGCTCTACATGAGGCTTCCAATGAATCAAAACCACACTGTAAGGTATGTTTTCCCACCTGTAATGCTGCATGCAGCAAATCCTGCATCTCTTTCAAATCTAGTTGATCTGTTTGAGGGATCAGCTTCTGCTTTAACTATGTAATCAAATACTGTTGATATTTTAGCATGTGGAATTGGCAGTTTAATGCCCTCATGGCCAAAGTGGCAGACGTATACACTTTCTTTCCCCATCTTTCTAATGCTCTGGAATCTCTTTCAGAAGGAAGTGGATTCTTAGCAGTAGAGGCCTTAACCCCTTTGGGACCCTGGGAAATGGTCTCGGGGTCTGCATTAGGGCTTTTGTAAAGAAACTTATGAGTATCAGGAACTCGGTAGTATATGTCTGGTTTAGCTGGTGCTGGAGGTAAGGAATCTGGGTTTAAACTGGATTCAGAGAAAACGTCATCCAAAATGTCTAAAACTGGAGGGATTGCCAGGGATCTATGCTGTGGAAGAAGAAGAAACTCACGGAGTCTTTTCTTGGAGTCAGAGTAATCTTGGCCTTCCCAGTGGAAGTGTTCCCTCATGGTGTGTAAAGTTTCCCCAAAAGAGTAGTCTTCAGGGGGGGAGACAGAGGGAATGGACTCTTCAGCATCCGAGTCTTCATATGGAGGGAAGGAGTAATCCTGGTAGTCAGAGATGCCTGAGGAAATGGATGCTTGGTCAGAGGAAGGATAATATTTCTCCAGTCTAGGCCTTTTGTCAGGTGGGGGTTGGGATCCCCTGATAAGGGTAATTAAATCCTCGGCCATCTTAAGCATCTGATTTTTAGGCATAGGGGCCTGTGGGGGGGGGGTGTGGCCCCGGTTTTCTAACTTTCAAGGGGGCTTTGAGCTTAGCATGAGGCTTAGCAGAGGCAGTTGTTGGTTTGAAAACACCCTGAGACCGAAGGCCTATCCAAAATTTCCGGATCCCTGTCGGGGCTGGCGTCCAAGGAGTGAGGTGGAACCGGATCGGTTTGGGATGCAGTCAAAAATTCTGAATCAGCGGTAGTCAGGGGCTGCGAAGGCGCCTCACTGAAAACCGGAGAACCGGCGTCAGGCCTTGCTGAGGCCTCGGTATCTGGTCTTGGCTGCCCGTCCTTATCTTTGCGTTTTTTAATCATTGCTGATATCGGTTGCTCCATCAGCATGCTATAGTTAAATTTTCTGCCAAAATAATGCTGGGCGAATTCTGACCGACGCTTAATAGTACGTTTGTTGAACCTAGCACAAAACCGACAACCAGAGACGTCGTGGTCTGGGCCTAGGCAAGGAATACAATAAGAATGAAAATCCTTATGAGGTATTTGCTTCCCACAAGAAATACAATTATTAACTTTGTCTGACATCGGTCTGAGGCAAGAAAAGTTTCCCCAATGGGGTACTTAGCTTTAGAGAAGACTTTGGGCTGAAACTCGATTCGAAAATTTCAGGAGCTGGCCGACCGGCACTTGTGAACTGCTTCTGCTTCGGGCACCGCGAGGCAAGAAAGACTGAAGAAAATGGTGTCGGCTGTCTCTTTTATACCCCTGTCGCACTGACGTCAGGGAAGAGGCGACGACAACCAACGCCGGACCAGGACTTTGGGATTCGGCCGACTGCGGGACCGCCTGACGACAGGATAACCCGTGTGATGACTGCAGCAGTATAGCACGATGAACATCTGTTTTTTCATGTAAAGAACTTCAAGGCAGTCTATAAGCTAGTTCTAATGGAGCAAGCGCTAGCTTCTCAGACACAATAATTAAGATCCCAAAAAGAAGCCACCTGATTCTTGGAGGTGTCTTATGCAATAACCCATTCAAAAACATTTAGATACGAGAATGCCTTGAAAGAGGGGAATCCATGGGCAGACATGCTGAAATGACCAACAAATGTAACTTGACATAGGAGAAAGCCCCTAGGAAAGTAACTCACACAAATAATGTAAAACCAGATAAACACTAGCCCTGAATGGGTGCTGGTTACATTGTTGGCACCACATAGAAAATGTTTGTTTTTATGACTTTCTAGCAGCAGGCGTTCTTGTATCCATTAGTACTTACTACTTCTCATCAATAAACAGGTGCCTAAAAAGACACGATCACCCGTGCAGTCAGATGAAATTGTTTGGGGTCAAGATTCAACAAACATCTTTGATTCTATGTGAGTAGGTCCAGTCTATGAGGAAGCTTGTAGTAATTTCCCCTGGTATTGCAAAACAAGAGAGAGAAAGTACAGTTGTGTACACTTACCATAAATGTAGATGTTCAAGTGTATTCACTGTTGCAGTCATCACACTTGGGTTATCTGCCTGCAGGTAGCCCTCAGCTGGCCAGAATACCAGAGTCTTGGGATTTCTGCGTCAGATGCTGTCGCTTCTTCCATGATGTTGGGTCGTCAGGGGTACAAAACAGGCAACCAACATCATTACATCAGTTTTTCTTGCCCCAAATGTCAGCAGCCCCACAGACAGGAAGCTAGTATATGGTGGGGAACACCACCAGTAAAAAGTAAATACCAATGCCATTAAGAATGGCCTTAGAGAGGAGAGGTAGAAAGACAGAGAAAACCAGGAGGCTGGAGGGAGGGAAACCAGGACTGCAATAATGAATACACTCGAACATCTACATTTATGGTAAGTTTACACAACTGTACTATGTTCTCAGTGTTTCACTGTTGCAGTCATCACACTTGGGTTGATTCCCAAAGCTGAGGAAGGGTGGAGGCAGTCAGGAAGTGTTAGGACTGGCTAGCAGGCCTTGTAAGACTGCTGTTGCAAATCCAGCCCTGGATTTAGAAAAAATAGGTAAGTGGTAATGCTTGGTGAAGGTGTGTACAGAACTCCAGGTTGCAGCTTCCAGAATGTCCCTGGTAGGGACTCCCCTGAGAAATGCTGTAGAGGTGGAAGTAGCCCTAGTAGAATGTGGTCTGATCCCCTGTGGGGTAGGTTTTCCATGGTACTTGTAGCAGAAAAGGATGCAGTGTACTATCCATTTGGAAATGCTTTGTTTTGAAATAGCCTTGCCCTCTGCCCCTGCAGCAAAGCTGACTAGCAGCTGGTCATATTTTCTGAAAGGTTTAATTCTGTCAAAGTAGAACCTGAGCTGTCGGTGCACGTCCAAGGAGTGCAGGATCCATTCCCCTTTATTCTGAGGGTTCGGGAAGAAAGTTGGAAAATGGATGGATTGGTTTCGAGCCACACTGGACACCACACCTTAGGCATAAAGGACGGGTTAGTCCTGAGGGAAACCTTGTCAGCATAGTGCCTGTAACTCAGACACTCTTCTTGCTGAAGTTATGGCTAAAAAACAAGGCTGTTTTCCAACAGAGGAATTTTAACTCTGCTGAAGCAGCACGTTCAAAAGGGGGAAGCGTGAGCTTTTCCAGTACAAAGTTAAGGTCCATGGCAGGGGTGGGTGCTCTCCTAGGGGGCCTTAAGTTGTTAGCCCCTTTCACAAACTGCTTGATGAGAGGGCGAGAAAATAGAAGTGGCTCAGTATTATAATGAGCTGAGATGGCACAGGCATGAATCTTAATGGTGGAGAAGGATAGGCCTCTGTGGAGTAGCTCTGCTAAGTAATCCAGGATTAGAGGTAAGGAGGGCACTGCTGTGTCCTTCCCTTGACACTAATTCCAAGAACAATATCTTTACCACTTTTCAGCATAGGATTTACTAGTACTAGGCCTTCTGGCTTCAAGAATGACTTCCAAAACCTGTTTGCTGATGGTTGCTGGTGGTGTATTCAGGGGATAAGCCAGGCTGCATGGTTTAGAGTTTGCAACTGTGGATGCAAAATCTGTCCCTCCTGCTGAAAGAGCAGGGTAGGAGTCTGGTGAAGGTGCCAGGGTGGCACTGTTGTCAGACTGCGTAAGAGTGGGTACCAGTGCTGGCGTGGCCAGTCTGGGGCAATAAGAATTGTCCTTGGCCTGTCCTGTTTTATCTTGAGTAGTACTTTTGAGAGGAGGGGCAGAGGGGGAAAGGCATAAATTGAGACGTTTTCCGATTGGAAGGATAGGGCATCCACCTTCCAGGCCCAGCTGTGAGGGTTCCTGGTGCAGAATTTTCTCAACTGGTGGTTCTCGGGGGAGGCAAAGAGGTCCACCTCTGGTATCCCCCACCTCTTGATTAGAAGGTTGAAGGTGTTGGGCTCCAATTTCCACTAGTGTGGGTCTAGGAGATTTCTGCTCAAGTCATCTGCCAGTGAATTTTGTTTGGCAGGAATTGAGCTTGTAGATGCACTTGGTTGCTCAAGGCTGTGTTCCACAGGGCCAAGACTAACCTGCAGAGTGGGTAAGAATGGGTTCCCACCGGCTTGTTTATGTACCACATAACTGTGGTGTTGTCTGTTTTTATAAGCAGTTGTCCTGGAAAGATTAGGTATTTGAAGGCTGTCAGAGCATTCTGTACAACTAGCATCTCTTTTTGATTGATATGCAGGAGACTTTGGCCTGGGCTCCAGTGGCCCTGAATGCATTTGCCTGCCATGTGAGCCCCCTATGCATAAGTCTGATGTGTCTGTTGTCAGGGTTTGGGTGGCGAGGGGTTGAGTGAAAAGCAGTCCCTTGTTGTGGTTGCATGCTTCTACCCACCAAAGGAACTCTGCCCTTAGACAAGGTATGACTGGAATGACTGTTTCCAGGTCCTGAGTACCATTGAAGTTTCCTCATATGCAGTGCTGCATATGGAATTAGCAGAATACATGAGGCCATGAACCCTAGGGCTTGCAGTATTTTCCTTGCAGATAGCTGGGTTCTGGTGGCCATTTGCTTGAAGTAGTTTATCAGCTAGACCTGTGTTTTCTGAAGTGAGAAATGCCATCTGGGAAGTTGTGTCCAAGCTTGCTCCCAGGAATACAATCTTTTGACTGGGCACCAGTTGTGATTTCCTTTCTTTGATGGTGTACCCCAATGAAGTGAGAAGACTTTTTACAAATGCCAGGCACTGAAATAGCAATTCCTGACTGTCCAGCTGAATCAGGCAATCGTCCAAGTATGGGAAAATTTGGATATTTCTCTGCCTGCGGTATGCAATGGCTGGAGCCAAGCACTTTGTGAATACTCTGGGTGCAGTAGATAAGCCAAAGGGAAGTGCAGAGAACTGATAGTGTAGAGAGCCTGCCCTGAAGCGTAGATATTTTCTGCATGACTCCCTTATGGGGATGTGCAGATAAGCTTCTTTTAAATCTAGAGCGACTAACCAGGCATCCTTGGCTAGCACAGGAAGAAGCTGTTGCAAGGTAAGCATCTTGAATTTTGGGACCACCAGAAAGGTGTTGAGAATTGATAGATCCAGGATTGGATGCCAAGAGCCCTCTTTTCTGGGGACCAGGAAAAGTCTGGAGTAGAAACCCTTCCCCCTTTGTTCTACTGGCACAGGTTGAATAGTTCTGATATTGAGCAGGGAAAGTACTTGCTGTTGAGCCTCTGCCCAATGGTTTGGAGGAAGGTCTGGAAACCCGCTTGGGGTTGGTAGTGAATGGAAGTAGAAACTATACCCCTGGGATACAATGTTTAGGACCCATCGGTCCTGGGTAATGGACATCCAGTTTTTTACATGAAGGGCAAGTTTTCCTCCTAGGGGCACAAGTGATTGGGCAGGGCTGGGAATGATAATTGAAAAGTCATTGTGAACTTTTTCTATAAAGGGGCGGCTTACCACTCCCTGTTTTTGAGGTGGGAGCACTCCATTGTTTAGATCTCTGCATACCTGAGACTGCAGTCTGGGTGGCCTGTTTCCCCTGGGTTCGGTCCGAGAATGCCTGGAAGGGGCTGGAAAGGACCAGTTTTTAGAAGACCAATGCCTACTGAATCTAGGTGGCTACACTTGTAAGAATTCTTTAACAGTGTGCATAGATTTAGCTTTTTCTTCCACCTTTTTAAGAATCTCTTCTGCTTTGGTGCCATACAAACAGTCCTTATTTAACAGAGCGTCTAGTAATTTGGATTTGACATGATCTGGCAAGGTTTGTTCCTTCAGCCAAGCATGCCTTCTCAGTACAGAACCAGTGACTGCAGCCCTGCAAGATGCTTCCAGGGCATCAAAGCCACACTGCAAGTATGCTTACTAACTTGGTTTGCAGAATGCATTAACTCTTGCAAATCTTTATTTTCGACACAATCTGGAAGTAACACCATTTTTTTGTTTAATTAGTTCCATAATATGTTGCTGGTACTTCAACACGTGAAACTGGCAATTCAATGCCCTGATGGCAAGAGTTGCAGAGGTAGATACCTTCTTATCCCATCTGTCTAAAGCTCTGGAATCCCTGTCTGAAGGGGTAGGATTTTTGGCTGTAGTAGCCTTAATACCTTTAGGTCCCTTGGAAATGGTCTCTGGATGCGCAGTAGGATTCCTAAAGAGAAATTTGTGAGAATCTGGTACTCTGTAGTACTGGTCAGGTTTCCTAGGGGCCGGGGGTAGTGTCTGGAGTAAGACTGAATTCCATGAAGACATAATCTAGAACATCCAGGACAGGGGGTATAGCTAGAGGCCTGTGCTGAGGCAACTCTAAAAATTCTCTGAGTCTCTTTTTGGAGTCCTGGCATTCCCAGCGGAAATGCTCTCAAAGTATGGAAGGTTTCACCAAAAGAAAAATCTTCTGGAGGTGAGGCAGAGGGAATGGATTCCTCTGCATCTGAATTCTCACAAGTTGATAAGGGTATGTCCTGATAATCACAAGGGTCTGAGTCATCGGACTCCTGATCTGTAGAATCAGAGGGAAACTCAATTCTTTGTCTTTTAGCAGGGGAAGGCTGGCTTCCCCTGATTAGGGTAATAAGGTCTTCAGCCATTCTAAGCATTTGTTTTTGTGGCATGGGAGCTTGAGCATGCGCTTTAGTCATTGGTTTTCTAGGCGTAGTGCATACTCTGGGACTAAGAAACTTGGTAGTTTTGGCTAAAAATGAAGTTGTCTGTCTAATTCAAACAGTTGGTAGGTCGGAATACACTCTCAGAAGCCTGTGCCTGCACAGCGGCTCTGGACCCATCCAAGGTAGAGACATCCGCAGGTTCCATAGTTGAAGCATCTCGCGGCATACCGGAGAGGCCTGTGAATCCGCAGAAGTGGGCATCAGGGGCTGCAAAGGCACCTCACTGAGTACCGGCGGACTGGTGACTAGCTTAATGGAAGCGTTATCTACAGTTTTGGACCTATGCAGTCTCTGTTCTTTATCTTTACGTTTTTTTAGAAGATCGGTAGTCAAATGGCTTATCGAAGCCATTTCGGAATACAGAGAACAACAGTGAAAGAATTTAGCGACAAAGATTGCCCGACGATGAATGGTTCGTGTGTTAAACAAGGCACAAAACCGACAGTGAGGGACATCGTGGTCTGGGTCTAAACAGGTGACAGTGTAAGAATGAAAATCTCTATGAGGTATTTGCTTTCCACAGGCAAGACAATTGTTAACTTTTTCTGACATCGGTTAGAGCAAGAAAAAAGGATCCCCAATGGGGTACTTAGCTTTAGAAGACTTCAGGTTTTAAAACTTGAAAATGAAAATTTCAGGTAGCGGCCGACCGGCACTTGTGAACTGCTTCTGCTTCGGGCTCCTCCTCGGCAAAAAAGACTGATGTAATGGCATTGGCTGCCTGTTTTGTACCCCTGACAACCTGACGTCATGGAAGAAGTGACAGCATCTGACGCAGAAATCCTAAAAAACTGGTATTCTGGCCAACTGAGGGCTATCTGCAGGCAGATAACCCAAGTGTGATGACTGCAACAGTGAAACACGAACATCATCCACTGTTGCCTGGGCCAGAAGGAAATCACCACAATGATCTTGGGAGATTCCTTTTGAATATTCAGAAGTACCTTGGATATCAGTGAAAAGAGTTGAAAAATATGCACAACATTCCTGTCCAAGGAAAGGAAAAAGCATCTGTCATTGAGGCATTCTTGCAGTGAGTCCTTGAAGAGAATCTTGCTAGATGACTGTTCAGCAAGAAGGCATACAGGTCTAACTTGAGGAACTCCCCACAGACTGATCAAATCCTGGAAGACTTCAATGAGCCTTGTTTCAGTATAAGCTGAAAAGCCTTCAGGGCCAAAAGAATAGCTCTCATCTCTCTGACACTGATATGCTCTAGTTTGGTGGAGTCTGGGCAAGTACCCTGGACTTTTAGGGAGCCCATGGCTGCTCCCCACTCCAGATCTGAGGCATCAATGTACATTTCCTGCACTGGCAGGGGGACATGAAGAGGTAGGCCTGGGTTGTAGCTCACCTGATTCAACCACCACTGAATCTATTTTTTGAAGCAAGGTAAGAGAGGGGATCTTGAACTCCAGAGGATGAGAGTGCAGAGTCCATATGGATTTTAGGTACCACTGTAGCTTTCTCATGTGAAGTCTTGCCAATGGTAACATGGGAATGGTCGATGCCATGTCCCCCAGTTGAATGAGGTACTGCCTGGCAGTCAATTCTGTGGCCTGAAGGACAGCGAGCAGGTACTGTCTTAAGTTTTCCACCTTTTATGGAGGTAGGAAGGCCTTCATGATATCCGTCCAGATTCTGCACCCCAAGAAAACAAGATCTTGAGAGGGGGTCAGGTTGCACTTTGGATAATTTATCTTGAATCCCAGTGCCTGCAGGAAGGAAAGAGATGTCTGAAGATGGAGAAGGAGGGATTCTTTGCAATACTCTTGAATAAGCAGGTCATCTAAGTAAAGGAAAATATGAATCCCTTGGGTCCAGCAGAAGGCCACCACTGGTGACAGGCACTTGGTGAAAACCATCGGTGCTGTAGAAAGAACGAAGGGCAAGGCTGAGAATTGATAATGTGAGCAGGCCACAGAGAAATGTAGGTATCTCCTGAAATTGGGCCTGATGGTGATGTGAAGGTAAGCACCCTTGATGTCCAGGGTGGCCATGAACCCCTGAGGTAAGATCAGACGGAAAAGGGTTTGCAAGGTGAGCATCTGAAAAGTGGGTACTTGCAAGAAGAGAGTTAGGTGGGAGAGATCTAGGATTAGTCTCCAGGGGCCATATTTCCTTGGCACTAGGAAGAGCCTTGAATAGATTCCTTTTCCCTTTTCTATTGGAGGGACAGGTTGAATAGTACTCTGTGGAATGAGACTGTCTAGAACTGGTTGAACGAAGGGTAGCTGCTCTTTGGGGGGGCTGAGGAGTGATCCAGGTCATAAAATAGCCCTTTTCTATTATGGATAGAACTTGCTTGTCTGTGGTGATGTATTTCCACATAGGGAGACGGTGAGAGAGCCTTAATAAGAGGGGATGGAGTTGGGGGAAGGGTTCAAGAGTGGCAGGTAGTCAGAGACTACTTGCCATGTCTTGAAATTGAGACCTCTGAGTAGATGTCTGGGCAGGTCTGGAAGGAGTACTTTGCTTCCTGGCAGTTTTCCTAGGTCTAAACGGAGGGGTGGGAGCAGAATGTGTCCTGATAAACTGAGTTTCCGAAGGGTAATTCTTATAGAACTTGGGGAAAGGAGAAAAAAAACAAATGCTTAAGGTCTTGTAACTCCTTCCCTTTTTGCTGCAGAGTTTTGAATAAGTCTGCTACTTTAGTCCCAAACAGAGCTGAGTTATCTAAAGGTGCATCTAAGAGGTTTGCTCTGATGTCATCTGGTAGGGGCTGTAGCCTTAGCCAGGAATACCTTCTCAGGACAGTGGCTGATGCAGCTGACTTGCTGAGGCTTCTGCAGCATCGCAGCTCCACTTAATGGAGTGCCTAGTGACCTGAGAGGTTAGGGAAATAAGACTAGACAGTTAAGCTTTGGCAGAAGAATCTTGAATATCAGACAATTGTTTGTTGGCTTTTTCCAACAGTGCTAGGGCACACGTGGGCATGTGGGTTTGATCATTTACTGCCCTGAATGACAAGGTGGAATATGTGTAGACCTTCTTTCCCAGGCGTTCCATAGCCTTGTTATCTCTGCCGGTAAGAAGGAAGGAAGAGGATGGAAGGAGTTTGGAAGCCTTGCCCGCTTAGACAGTGTCTGGGTCACGGGAGGGCACTTAACCAAGAATTTGGCTCCCTCAGGGATTTTGTAGAGTCTTTCAGGCCTGCAGGGTGCAGGAGGCTGAGAGTCTGGGTTAAGAGAAGCTGCACTAAATGCATTAAGAAAACCTGGCCGTACTGGAGGTATAGCTGAAGGTTCATAGGTGTTTACTACGCTAATGACCACAAGGGCCTTTTTAAGCCTAGCCATGCATCCCAAATTTCTGACAGGTTCTGATACCCTTGATAAGTGTAAGCATGGGTCTGGGAGATGAGCCATTTACAGCTTACCTGTTTACATTAGAGACATAGGTGCCAAACCAGGGATGAATTTCCGGTTTTCCATCCAGCTATCCAAATTGCACTTGAAGTGACAGGGGAGTCCATCTGAAGGAGTTTGTAATCTCTTTTCTGAGCTTCTGTCATCTCAGATGAATCCCATCTGAAATGCTCCTTCAGATTCTTACTCTGGGGAGGCATAGCGAAGAGGGGTGGGTAATTGGGAGACACAGGAAAGTGAATCCTCTGAGGAAGACTCAGAGGATTCCTCCATTTCCACCTGGGGTTCATCACAGAGAGAACCACAGGGGAGGGTAAGACAGTAGAAGGCCTTAAGCCCATGAAGGCATTGACTCTGCATAAAGGCCAGCCAATTAGGCTGGCTTTCCGCCAGGGGAGACGTATGATTTATTTTCTCCTTCTTAAGAGAAGGCCTAGTGGGTGTCTGGGTCAGGGTGGGGCTGTAGGCCGGTTAGTAGCATGGTAGGGGAGGGATCAGTCTGGGTGGCCGATGCAAGCCGAGATTCCCCCTCACCATCAGAAGCAGACTTCTGCAGGACCTTCGAAGATGTGCCTTCCACTCTAGGTTCTGCAGCTACCATATCAGTACCCGCTGTACCCATATCTGTTGCGACCGTTCATTCCTCCAGGCTGACATCGGCCACAGGAGGGACGTTGGGTGGCAGAGGCACAGCTACAGCTTCAGGCCTAGTAGCTTTTGCCTTTTTCTTGGGCGGCTCGACGGGCTGACTGGATGGCCCCTCCATACTCAATGCTAAGGGCTTTAACTGCTGATTCTCCAGATATATGCTCAACGTGTACAATCTGCTATGCAGGGTTTTTGGGACGAAGGCCTGGTAAATGGGGCAGGCTTTGTGATCGAGAGTAGGCCCTAGACAAAAGAGGCAGAGTTCATGGGTGTCTTTATGGGGAATCTGACGGCCGCACTTGCACCTGCCCTTCATGGATGACATGAACACAAAGAAGCATGCTGTGATTACAAAAAAACGAAATGTTCTCAACTATATACTTATCTAAATATGTTTGATCTGATGGCCAGTAAGGCAGCAACAGCTGACATTCGTCTGGCAACAGAGAAGTTCTGAGGTCTGGTGCATGCAGACGTCACTTTTATGGCCCATGTACCCCTAGCCACTTAAAGATGTCCCATGCACCTAGCAGTGACTGCAAGCTTTTGAACACTGGCCAGACATTTGAGTAGCAAGAGAAGGAAACCCAAAAGTACAACATACTGCAACATGGGAATACAAGGACATCTGGGGATATCCTGCAGCCTGGAATAGGCTATGATATAAGCTATACAGTTTGTGAACACACTTGGAGAAGTGGACAGACCAAAGTCTGGTGAGATGATGTGTTCAGGTTCAGACAAAATCCAAAATGCTCTAATTCTCTCTTGCTGAGAATGTCTTAAATTAATACATCACTGCAGACACATTTTAGATTACATCATTCTTGACACTTGTGATTTAATTTCCCAGGCTAACAGAAACTCAGAGTTTTAACAGTTCTTTGATCTTGCACCTGGCCAGGAAACCACAGCAATAAAAGACATTATACATGTAAAATCTAGCAATTAACGCTGGTCTCAAAACAACAGAAGGAATCCATAGTCCAGAGATTCTGTCTCTGGGCTTTGAGATCAGAGAATCAAAAAATGCTTTACTTTGTCAGCCTTTTTCCAGCAGAGTGCACTGTGGCTACATTTTTGAAGTTCAACATTTAACACAGTTTTCTTTACACTTGTGAAAGAGCCTGTGGATTTTATGAATATTTACAATGACTTATAATTATCTACAAAATTCTATCCAGCTGGGCTGGCAGCCTTTCAGTTTTTCACCCCCCCCCCCCCCCAGAGAGCTCAAGCTAGTTTTTCAAGTGTCCCTTGAGAAACATTGCTTGAGAGGGTTAGGTCTATCGGAGTATACTTTACCCCATTCCCTGTCTTGAGAGCCTATCTGCGTTGGCATTGCTAATCCCACTGCGGTGCTGCACTGCCATATCATAAGTTTGCAACCCTAGGCTTCATCTTAGAAACTTGGCATTTTGCTGTCTGGCTTGGCTTAACCATGTTAATAGATTGTGATCTGTAACTACAGTGAATTTTCTTCCATACAAATAAGGCTAAAGTTTCTGCAGTGCCCAAACTATGGCTAGACATTCCCTTTCTACAGCTGCATAGCATTCCTCCCTGGGTTGAAGCCTACGACTGAGATAAACCGCTAGGTATTGTTCTCCCTCTGAAGAAATCTGGCTAAGTACAGCCCCCACCGCATGGTTCGAAGCATCCACCTGCACAACAAATACTTTGCTATAATCTAGACTGGCTAACACTGGGGGTCCTCCCAAAGCTTCTTTAAGCTTCTGGAATGCCTGCTCACATGCTGGGGGTCCACACTACCTTATCTGGCCTGTTTTTCCTTGTCAGGTCTGTCAGGGGAGCAGCTATGGTACTTTAACTAGGGACATGTACTTTCTTTGGTACCCTGCTGTCCCTAAGAATGCCCTCACCTGCTTTTTGGTAACAGGTGCAGGCCATGCCTGAATGGCTTCCACTTTGGCAGATTCTGGCCTGATCTTACCACTCCCCACTCTGTGTCCCAGGTAGGAGACCTCTGCTATACCCACCTGACATCTGCTGGGCTTAATGGTCAACCCTTAAAATGGAGAATATCGACATCTGTGCAATGACTGAGACCTGGTTCAAGGCTCCAGACAGCACCCCTGCCCTACCAGGCTATAACTCATACCACACTTTTCGGCCATGTAACCTGGACCGAAACACCAAAGGCGGAGGTGTGTCCATATTCATTAAGGATATCCACACCTCCAAGCTAGTTGCTCAGCATAATGCATCTGAGGTTATCAAAGTGCAACTAACTCTGGTCAAAACTGCAATCCAAATTGTAGCTTGCTACAGATCCCCCCACCATGCCCCAAGATTCCCACTTCTCTTTTCTTAATGTACTGGAAAATATTAGGGTTCAACCAAACACCCTAATAATGGGCGACTTCAATTACCCCACCATTAACTGGGAAAACTACTTGTGTACCAGCTCCTTATCTCAACGCTTTCTGGAATTCATAAACTCCAATGCCCTGGATCAACTTATCCACACCCCCACCAGGGGCAACAATATCCTAGACCCAGTCATTACCAACATGAGTGACCGGTGTTACACACCTGAAGTCAACTCCTCATTGGTCCGATCTGACCATAAGCTAATCACCCTTGATATCCACATCCTGCCCCCACACCCATTAAGGAAACCACTGTAAAAAATTTCTCCAAAGCCAACTTCATGCTCAAGACAGAAGTCGTGAACTTCATGACACCCATGCAGATAGACAATACAGTTACAACTGCTGAATTCTACACAAATGCACTCTATAAGCACTTACACAAATGCATGTTTCGTGCTATCCCAAACAGAACCAAGATGCTATCCTCAAAAAAAAGGAAGCCAATCTGGTGGTCCCCTGCCATAAACAAACTGTACAACAGAAGGAAGAAACTGTTGCAAAAGGGAGTAACATCCCATGAGTGGAGGAGCTCCCTGCTCAGCCTCAGTAAGAAGCTGAGATCCATTATAAAATCTTCCATAGCTAGAGACGAAAACAAAATCGCCACTAATTCTAAGGACAACCACAAAGCATTCTATAGCTATGTCAAGAATCTCGATGGCAACACCTAGATCTGCTTTGAGTTACAGCACAACGGCACGAAAATTACAGAACCAACTGATATTGCCAACATCCTGGCAGACAGGTTCAGTGCTAACTTTACCCCCCCCCCCCCACACACCCTACAGGGCCCATATCTATACAGGAAGAATGCAGAGTCCCTGTAATCACAACTACACAGGTAAAAGCTGTACTCGCTAAAGCCAAAAACACAGCATCCATGACAACATCCCAGGCTGCGTTTTTCATGAAATTCAGAATGAACTGGCTCCCCACTTAAGCACCATGTTCAATAATAACCTTGCATCAGGCTTTGTGCCCACTGAATGGCACACAGCAACAGTTATCCCACTCCACAAACGGAGAGCCACCACTGATCCCGGGAACTACCGACCTATTAGCCTGACGAGCCTGGTCTGCAAGGCCATGGAACGTATCATCATGGAACTCATAAACAAAGACATTGGCAACCTCCAAACTCTGTATCCCACCCAGTTCGGGTTTGCGAAAGGGAGACCATGCCTCCTGAACCTGATTGACTTCTTTGAGGCAGTCACCAAAGCCGTAGATGAGGGTAAGGTGGTTCACACAGCCTATCTTGACCTCGCCAAGGCTTTTGACACCATCCCCCATTCTGGAATTATAGCTAAACTCACTAAACTAGGTATAAATCCCTACAGCACAAGATGGGCTACCAATTGGCTCACTGACAGAACCCACACTGTAAAAGTTGCAGACTCCAAATCTGACCTCAAACCAGTGACAAGTGGAGTACCACAGGGTTCAGTCCTGGGACCTCTCCTGTTTGGTATCTACTTCTTGAAGTACAGGCTAACACAGAAGGTCTCTGGCTAAAGAAGTTCGCAGATGACTGCAAAGTAGGAGCCATAGTCGAGTCCCCAAATGATGTGGACATCCTACAGAAGGGCCTCGCTGGTGTCAGAGCCATGGCCTCAAGCTCAATGCCAAAAAGTGCAGTGTCGTCCCCTTTGGTAAAAACTCTGTACCCATGAACTACCACATAGGTAGCAATCTACTTAACACCGAATGTGTGATAAGGGACCTTGGGACCCAGGTGGACAGTAGTCTCTCCTTTGATAATCACATCACCACAGTAGTCAGGAAGTCCTTCTACATGGCACACCTCATCATAAAAGAGTTCTCATCAAGGGAAAAAAGAGGTCATTGTTCCCCTCTACTCAACACTCATTAGATCCATTATAGAGTACAACGCCCCTTTTGGAATGTACCTCACAAGACATCTGCAGCAA
Source organism: Protopterus annectens (assembly GCF_019279795.1). Classification (NCBI taxonomy): domain Eukaryota; kingdom Metazoa; phylum Chordata; order Ceratodontiformes; family Protopteridae; genus Protopterus; species Protopterus annectens. The sequence continues at coordinate 518,982,485 of NC_056733.1, forward strand.
CTGGAAAGGCCACAGAAGTACCTCACAAAGAGGATTACTGGCCTCAAACAAATGCCCTACACTGACCATCTCAAAAAACTCCAGCCTTATTCCGTAGCATATCACCTACTCCGAGGTGATCTCTGCCCAACATATAAAGCTATGTCAAACCCAGAGCTGTTGGACATGCTACACCTAAAGAAATCCCAATCCCTCCGAGCTACACGCTCTAGGGACCTAAACCTTGTCACTACAATAAACAGGACATGCTGGAGAGATAGATTTCTGTCCCAGACACTTCCCATACTCTGGAACAGGCTACCCATCTATGTCAAGCTAAGTTCTTCATTAGCACTCTTCAAGAAAAATCTTGATGATGGATGGGAAATAGGAAATACACCCCGGGGATCACATCTGTGTCTCTGCTCGACAGTGGCACAAGAAAATAACTTTCTTGGGTGGCGTAAGCCAGGGAACCTTGTTGGCTAGGCTTACATAGGCCCTTGGGCCGATAGAGTAGTACCTACCTATGAACATATGAACCCTGTCCTCTAAGTCTGCCCAGCACCTCCTTGACATGTTGAAGGTGCGCTTGCCAGGAATGGCTGTAGATGGCAATATCATCTAGGAAAGCAAGGGCAAACCCTCCTGCTTGGATATGATCTACCAGCCTCTGGAAAGTTGTCAGGGCATTTTTCATCCCAAAGGGCACCTTTGTGAACTCATACAAGCCAAAAGGAGTCACAAAGGTTGACCTCTCTCTAGCACTGGGAGTCAAAAGGGCACCTGTCAGTAACCCTAGGTAAGATCGATGGTGGTAAGATACTTAGCCCCAGCTGCTCTAGGGCTTCATCTGTCCTTGGCATGGGGTAAGCATCTGACTCTGTGTGACTAATTTCCTGTAGTCCACACAGAACCTGGTGCTACCCATCCTTCTTTGGCACCAACATCACTGGGGAAGCCCAGGGAGTGTTGGACTCTTGAATTACCCTAGTTCCAACATCTCCTGTATCGCCTCCCTCAGAGTCTGTTTGACTCTCTCAGGCACCCTATAAGGGGCCTGCGCAACAGGCCTTTGGGGTCCTGTATCCACCTGGTGCTGCACCAGGTGGGTGCACCCTGGTTTCCCAGTGAACATGTTCCCACTCCTGTAACACTGCTCAGATTTTTCGAACCTGGATAGGTGATAGCTGCTGCAACACTGCTACCCCTTCCACTGAAGTGACAGTCCGAGCCTCGCTGAGGAGATCAGTCACCAGATCTCCCTCAGACTCCACCTGCAATACACTGCAAATACTCAGCACAAGGGCCTCCCTATTACGGTACAGTTTCATCATGTCAACATGGTACAATTTGTGCCGCTGCCTCCTGCCTAGCAGTTCTACTATGTAGTCAACATCACTAACCTTTCTTACCACCTTGTAGGGTCTCCCCTCAGGCTGCTTGCAGCTTGTTGTGTCTGACAGGAATGAGAACCATTACCTGCTGCCCTACAGCATACTCTCTAGCTCAAGCATTCCTGTCATACCATACCTTTTTCTGCATTTGAGCTTCTGCCAGGTTCTCCTGGGCCAAGCCCATGAGTTCGCTGAGCCTTGTCCTGAGGTTTAGGACATATGCCACAACAGACTCCTTGTGACATTCATACTCTCATTCCCACTCATCTCAAATTAAATTTGGAGCTCCCCTCACCCTACGCCCATACAATTCAAAGGGTGAAAAAACTGTGGATTCCTGGAGAACCTCTCTGTAAGCAAACAAAAGATGGGGCAAATATTTGTCCCACTCCCTCTTAAATTAGTCTGTAAATGCGTGTAGCATGGACTTGATTGTAGAGTTTAACCTCTCAACAAGACCATTAGTCTGGGGGTGGTGGGGGTGGGGTCTTCAGGTGCTTCACCCAACAGTACTTCCACAGACAAGTCAGCAGGTCTGACATGAAATTGGCACCCCTATCAGTCAGTATTTCTTTTGGGAAATCTACCCTGCTGAAAATCTCTAACAAAGCATTTGCCACCTTTTCTGCCTCAATGGAGGACAAAGCCACTGCCTCAGGGTATCTTGTAGCATAATCTACTATCACTAGGATATACTTTTCCCTGTGGAACTTGGGGTACTCAGAGGCCTTACAATATCCATAGCTACCCCTCTGAAATGGCTGCATTGCCTACTTTTCGGCACTGCTCACAGGTACTGCAGTACCGTGGTTACATCTCTGGAAATTCCAGGCCAATAGAAGTTTAGCATATGTTTCATGGTACATTTTATGCCCATATGACCTGCAAAGGGAATATCATGGGCTATGGCTAGAAGCGCCAGATGGCAGGCTCTAAGCACTACCAACTGCTGTATTCTCTCACCTTCTAGCCCTCCCTCAGGGGTCCACTTTCTCTACAGCAACCCTCTGTCCCAGTATAAAAATTCCCCCCTTCCCTTGAGAATCTGGTGCCTCACTAGCTACCTGGCTCAAGCCTTGTAATGTAGGGTCCAAGAGCAGAGCCTGTCTCAACTCTCTCTTTGTAACCCTTCCAAGCTCCCCTTCCACAGGAAGTCTGGCATCCTCTGACAGCGGTGCCTCACTGTCAAGCCTGGGTACTACTACTCACCTCTACCTTTGCAGTCACTCTGTCCAAGGGACAAGCCACAAGCAGCTGCAGTCCACCTTCAGTCTCACTGCTACAGGGTAGCTCCCTCCCTGAAGTAACCACCTCACCAGTCCTGCCTGCAAGCATGTGGTCTGACTGGGTCTCCCCCCAGGCTACCAGGCCCACATGCTTGTCTCCTAGCCCGACTGTGTATAAATGCATAAACACAAGGTACTGTCTCATCAAAATGCTTCCCTATCAGGACATCTGCAGGATGTTAGTTTAGCACCCCTGTTGTCTCAAGACAAGCTACTACTGGCATTTTGTCTTTCCCACTTACTGGCTTCCTCACCTTTTGTTCCCCACCTTGCCTCCATGGAAATTGCCCAACTAGCTGCATTCAAAACATTTAACCCTAGGTCCTGGACGTGTACCTAGACTAGTGGGTTCCTCTGCTACTGGCAGATTCTGTTGGGGCAGTCTGGGCAGCCCACCGTGAGCTCCTTTAGATGCACGAGCAGTACTGTGGGTTCCTTTTCCTGTGCAGGGATGCCCTGCTTGCTAGGTATAAGTCTCTCTTCTTGCTCAATTCATAAGAGGAAGCATATTGTCTATCAGCTAACCAGATCCTCATGTCCTCAGGCAAAGTGCTAAGGGCTTGTTCCCTCACCAAAAGGTCTGCCAACCCTTCAAAAGTGGTAACCTGACATCCACTCACCCACCTATGAAAATAAGTGCTCAGTTCAGCAACATATTCACACACACTCATCTGCCTTGCATCTATGCTCATAAATTTTTTTCCTATAAGTTTCAGGTGTTAGCTTAAACAATTCCAGCAAACAATTCTTAACAGCAGTATAATCAAATAAATTCACAATCAGTTAATTTAGGCAGCACAGTTACAGCTTTACCATGTAGTAAGGCGTTCAGGAACCATACCCAGAGCCTTTGGTCAACATCATACTGTTTACATACCCTCTCAACTGTTTACATACCCTCTCAAACATATGAATGAAACTATCAAAATTATCCCCCTCTGTAAACTGCGGAAGAAATTTCCTGACCTTTTGTGCTTCTGGGGTCCAGTTACTCCCCTCCCATTACCTCCATGACTCTGGAAAAGAGTCAGCATCCCCTTTTCGTGCTGCCTCTGCCCCTCCTCAGCTTCCAGGCATAGCAGTTTCTCATATTCCTCAGCCTGTAGACATCTCAGTCTCTCTGTTGTTTCTGTTTCCAAAAGCCTGGCCTCCAACACAAGTCTCTTTAGCCCCAGATGGATTTCTAAGTCCTCTGCAGAAAGGTTGAGCTGTCCATTCTCTGAGTGTTGTACACCTACAATGAACAGTTTGATTGTCCTCCTGACTGTTGTTTTCTGATGCAGCTGTGGCCAAAGCTGCAATCATGCGTGCCTTAGTCAGGTTTCCATGCACCAGTCCTTTAGCCTGGCACATCTCTGTCAACTGGCTCCCTGTCAGCTTGCCATACTCCTCTGCTGACATGCTTGCCTGCTCTTACTGACTAAGATAACAAAACATAAATAAAACAAATGTGATCTGCACTCTGAATATTCACTGTGTGGCTGATTTAGAGTACAAAAACACATTCAGTGATCACTGTACACAAGCTACAGGAATCCACTATCCACACCACTACAAGCCAATTGCCAACCGATTAATATGTGGTGTGGATATCCCACCACTGCCAACCAATTAATATGTGACACCCATGCACTGGCCCAGTAATAAAGGAGCATCAATCCTCACCACTAGCACCAGTGAGGGGCATGCACATTGGGAAGGATAACAAGTACACCTTCCCTTAAGAGCACACAGAGATTACAGTCAGTCTGGGGCTGGTTTCTCCCTTTCTCTCCAGATCCCCAATAAGACTCCCCACTGGCACAACTATAGAGTGGGGTCCTTAGCCAGGGTCCCAAGCCAAGTCCTACTAGCACTCTGTCTGTCCAAACAGTGCTTCCTGTCCCTGCCCATGTAGCTGTCACACCCACACAAACACACACACTTTGATATACGAGTTGTATACAAACTAACAGACACTCCTGGGGAAGGCTGGCACATGCTCTCCAGCTATGCTCCCTTCTCTCCAGACTATCAGGTAGAAATCACTGTCACCAGGACCCCTACTTGTCAGCTACTCTAAGGCCCTCCCCAAAGGGTGTCCAATTTTACTGTGCAATATCATCCATATACTAAGTGTGACTAGACATTTTAAGGCTTATTAGAGTGGCTTAGTACAATATCACTATATACATGCAATGTACTCTCGAGCTTAAATTATCTCTACACAAAAACAGCCACAGTTGAAAGGTTTGAAAATATATAACAATAAATAAAAACACAAGACAAATCTCCTCAATTCAACACAGTGCTAGTCAAGAGTTCAGAGATCACAGGAAAATGCTTAAAATAATACTGTAGAATAGTCTGACAAATATAGAAAACAGCTAGACTAAACTTACTGTTTTCTATCTATTTTGAGGAGAAACACTAATGTCTAAGATCCTACTTACATACATACAGAGCAAAGGCAGAGTACTGGTGATTTGATGTGTTCAGGTTCAGACAAAATCCAAAATGCTCTAATTCTCTCTCTCTCTCTGAAAAAGTCTTAAAATGATAATACATCACTGCTAACTCATTTTAGATTACATCATTCTTGACACTTCTGATTTAATTTCGCAGGCTAACAGAAAGTCAGAGTTTTAACAGTTCTTTGATCTTACACATGGGCCAGGAAACCACATCAATAAAATATATTATACATGTAAAATCTAGCAACTAACTCTGGTCTCAAAACAACAGAAGAAATTCCTTAGTCCAGACATTTTATTTCCAGGCTTTGAGATCAGTCATAAAATGCTTTACTTTATCAGCTTTCTTCCAGCAGAGTACACTATGGTTACGTTTTTGAAGTTCAACATTTAAAACAGTTTTCTTTACATTTATGAAACAGCCTGTGGATTTTATTAATATTTACAATGACATATAATTATTTACAAAATTCTATCTAGCCGGGCTGGCAGGCTTTTAGTTTTTCACACAAAGGATAAGGCAGAGAACTACTAATGTGATCCAGATAGACAAAATCTAAAACATCTGAAGTATGGATGAAATGGAGTGTGATAAACATCTTTTAAATCTAATGTTTCCAAAAAAACTCAACAGGGGAAGAAGGGGTTAACAGGTTGTGAAGTGAATGCATTTGGAACATGGGCATAATCACATCCTGTTTTAAGAAAGAAAGGTTTAGCTAGACATGGTCTCCAGACCTCTTCTTTCTTTGGCACAAAAACATTCTTGAATAAAAACCTTTTCCAAACTGGGAAGGAGGAACTGTTTTTACTACCTCAGAGACAGCATGTGCTGTAGGACAGGAGGTAACAGAGGGGTCTGGTCTGGTGGATGAGGAATAACCCCCTGAAATGGAGGAATTTCTTTTGATTGCTATCTGTAACCTTCCTGAGTCAGCTACACAAACCATTTGTGCAAAACAATCTGTTGCCAAATCAATAAATACAGATTCAGACTTTCTGGATGGGATAAAGAATTGAAAGGGTGGGAGGGGGGACAACATCCCTTACATAGTCATTCAGTCTTATTTGATTCTCTGTTCTGGAACCTCCCAGCAACTGTTTTTAAAAAGTCTGGTAACCAGCATTTTGCTCAGATTATTTATTTTGTTTCTTGGCGAATCAGTGAATGGTACAGAAAATTCCTTGGAAAACTTGGAGAAGAAGGGCTGAAAATCTGAGAGATTCACTCTATCAGCTTACCTCTCTCATGTTTTCGATAACCTCTGCAGCAGAGGGTCCAAAAACTGAATCTCTATCCAAAGGCGAATTTAAAATCTCATTTTTTTTAATCTTCTAGAGGTTCTGAGAATGCAGCCAGGCAAATCTTTAAAACAGTACCAATGGCAACAGCCTAGATGTATTGTACACACTTTGAACAAGGAGTACTGATCTGAGAAACTGAAGGAATTAAACCACACAAAGTAGATTTTTCCACACAGCAGACGACATTCCTCATACTTTCACAATCAGAATAAACTTCAGCATAGTGGCCTGACAATTCAAAAGTCTAAAAATTAAAGTTGCAGACTTTTCTCCAAATGTCTTACTTACTTTATCATCCTTGTCATGTTTCATCTGCGGTGGTACAGAGGTAGCATTGTTGCCTCACAGCAAGATGTTTTCCTGTTCGATTCTCGGCTGGAGTGTGGGGAGTGCCTTCTGTGTGGAGTCTGCATGTACTCCCCGTGGTTGGATGGGCGTTCGAAAGACATGGGTAAATGGGTGTGCCTTCACTGAAGGTTGGACATCGAGCTGGCACCTCGGCGTTCATTAAAAAATCAACTGCCAATCATTAGCGGACCGGAGTTCCGCTGTGGTGACCCCTAACCGTGAAAAGCCGAAAGACAAACAAGAACAACTTTATCATCCTTGTCAAAAGGAGAAGGATTAGAATTAACAAAATGCTTGGCAGCATCTGGATTAACAACATTACTGCTGCTGGGTCTGTTTGGGATAACTGTATAAAAATGTGAAAGCCTGAGGATCTTTGTAAATTCTATCTGGTAACACAGGCTGTAACAAAAATATCCTCCAATACTAACAGAGGGGGGGATGGGAAGACATTCTGGGAATTACAGTTAACAGCTCATAGTATTTGTGAGGGACTGATAAACCTCTGTGTTCTCCCACTGAAAACATTGGTACTTTCTGGAAACAGTTTCAGAGAAAGAATTCCTGACAAAGAGATTCAGATAACATGTTTTTCTTGGAGTCTGAATCAGGAATCCAGTGGGAAAAACCTGCATGTCACATCACATTCCTCCCCAGATTCAACTGCTTATATATCTTCAGAAAACAGGAATCCTTTTTCTTTCACAAGAAACCACATGATAACAAGTGTCAATAGCCTGTTCAAGACCCTGAGACAGACTTAATTAACTACCTCTGTCCTATGATGCAGGATATGAGAAATGCTGACTTATCTGCTTCTGTTTGACAGGAAAGATGGAACAATTAAGATTATTAACATCAGTAACAGATTTTACATGGATGGACACAACATTTTGGCTAAGCAAAGGCACTTGCCCTGTCCCCTTCTCCCATGATGGTCAAGAGTGGCTCTCCCTTGCCCACTGAGGGGACACCAAAAGCTGTAAAAGGACATGGCTAACCCCCAAGTCAGTAGTGGCTACATAAACAACATCAGAGGAATCCTGGGAAAAAAGATGAGTGGCCTGAGGAAAGTACAGTTTTGTACCTACCATAAATGTAGATGTCCGATAGGCATGCATCTGCAGTCCTTACAAATGGGTTGTCCTGTCGTCAGGCAGCCCTTCGGTCGGCCGGATTCCAAAGTCTGGGTCTGGCCTCGGCTGATGTCGCATTTCACCCGACGTCATAGCTGCAGTTATTCGGGTCACCCGACGTCATAGCTGCAGTTATTCGGGTATAAAGGTATCAGCCAACGCCATCTTCCTCAGTGTTTCTTGCCCCAGATGTCAGGTGCCCTCTAGGAAGGCAAATTTGGATAATTGCAAACGTTTCCAAATAAGAGAGAGCAAAATAAAAATAAACATGTATATACATATATACAAACAAATACACCATAATAGATTCCCCCAGCTAGCTAAATGAGGGGTAAATACCCTAGGAGTACCTCAGAGGGGAAGGAGGGAGGGTAATCCTGACTGCAGATGCATGCCTATCGGACATCTACATTTATGGTAGGTACAAAACTGTACTATGTCCTTCAAGGATGCATCTGCAGTCCTTACAAATGGGTAGAATACCATAGCCAAACTGGGGGAGGAGGAGTAATTAGATTATGGTTTAGTTAAGATCCCTTGCAAAACAGCAGTGGCAAAACCTGCTCGGGATCTGGAGTATAAGGGTAAATTATAATGCTTGGCAAATGTATGCACGGAGCTCCAAGTAGCAGCCTCTAAAATGTCTTTGGTAGCCACTCCTCGTAAAAGGCTGTGGTAGTGGCTGTAGCCCTTGTAGAGTGAGGTCTGATGTCTTCTGGAGTTTTCTTTCCATGGTAAGAGTAACAAAATCTAATGCAATTTCCTATCCACTTAGAGATAGTCTGTTTCGAAATTGCTTTTCCTTCCATTCCTGTTGCATATGCTACCAGCAGCTGGTCAGTCTTTCTATTATTCTTGGTCCTGTCCAGGTAGTAGCGTAATTGTCTATGTACATCCAAGGTATGCAACGGTCTTTCTCCCCTGTTCTGTGGGTTGGGGAAGAATGTAGGCAGGTGGATAGCTTGGTTCAAAGATACCCTGTAGACCACCTTTGGCATAAAAGTAGGATTAGTTCTCATGGACACTCTATCTTGATGGAAAAACAGGAAGGGCTGTACTGCCATTAATGCCTGTAGTTCAGAAACCCTTCGTGCTGAAGTGATTGCAAGCAGGAAAGCAGTTTTCCATGATAAGTACTGTAATTCTGCTGTTGCTGCTGGCTCGAAAGGATGTAGTGTCAATTTTTCTAGTACAAAGTTCAAGTCCCATGCTGGCAATGGTGGCTTTCTTGGTGGTTTTACATTTTTAATTCCTCTCAGAAACTGCCTGAGCAGAGGATGTGAGAAGACTGGAGGATCCAAGTTGTATTCTGCTGAAATTGCTGATGCATGAATCTTAATGGAAGAATAGGACAGGCCATTGTGGAAGAGCTCTGCCAAGTATTCCAGGATGTTAGCTATGTTCACCAGTGACACATTTTCTCCTTTTGCAGTACTCCAAATAAGATATCTTTTCCATTTTGCTGAATATTTTTTTCTTGTTGAGGGTCTGCGAGCCTCCAAGATAATGTCTTTAACCCTTTGAGATAATTCTGGTTTATTTGTTCTTAAGCAATGTTCCAGGCAGCCAGCTGCAGTGTTTTCAGGTTTGGATGCAGGGTTTTGAAGTTGTTCTGTGTTAGCAGCAAGGGAACTAGGGGCAGAGGCCATGTTTGTTCCCGAGACATACTCCTCAGTAATGGGTACCAATATTGTCTTGGCCAGTCTGGAGCTATCAGGATGATCCTTGGACGGTCTTCTTTGATCTTCAGTAGCACCTTGTGCATCAAAGGAAGAGGTGGGAATGCATATGCTGTCAGGTTTTTCCAACTGAAAGATAGGGAGTCCACTTTCCAAGCAAGGGGGTGGTACGTCCTCGTGCAGAATTTCTTCAGTTGGTGATTGTGTGGGGATGCAAATAAGTCTATTTCTGGTAGTCCCCATTTTCCTGTGATGGTTTTGAAGATGTCCGGATGCAGCATCCATTCGTGGGCATCCGTGGTAGTCCTGCTTAGGATGTCTGCTAGAATATTTTCTTTTCCTGGCACAAAAATTGCTTGTAACTGAATGTTGAAGCTCAGGGCCACGTTCCATAGGTCCATTGCCATCCGGCATAAAGGGTATGAATGTGTGCCTCCCTGCTTGTTGATGTACCACATAACTGTGGTGTTGTCCGTCCTTATCAACAGTTGACCCTGTTGAAGGAATGGTCTGAATCTCTGGATTGCCAGTTTTACTGCCAGCATTTCTTTTTGATTTATGTGTAGGTGCAGCTGGTCTGGAGTCCATAAGCCTTGTATGCACTTGTCCAGCATGTGCGCCCCCCAACCGAGGTCTGAGGCGTCCGTTGTGATGGTCTGGCTTGGTTGAGTGCTGTGGAAGGGCAGCCCTTTGTTTGATTGACAGGCCTGAGCCCACCAGTGGAATTCTTGCTTCAGGCATGGAATTATTGGAATTTGTGTTTCTAGGCTGTGCTTGTGCTGAGACCATAAATTCCTCAGGTACCACTGTAGTTTTCTCATGTGTAGTCTGGCATGTGGAATCAATATTATGCAGGATGCCATGTAACCCAGGGCTTGCAGGACTTTTATTGCTGTTAGCTGGTTCTGCTTTGTTAATGCCATGAAGTAGAGAGGGAGTTGCTCCTGTTTTTCTACTGTTAGGAATGCCATCTGCTTTGATGTGTCCAGCTCTGCACCCAAAAAGGTTATCCTTTGGGATGGTATCAGCCTTGACTTTTTTATATTGACTGTGTATCCCAGGGTTTGCAGAAGATGAATGACCCTTTCCAAGTCCTTTGTTAGTTTGTTTTTGTTGTCCGCTTGTAACAGGCAGTCGTCCAGGTAAAGGTATATTTGAATTCCCTGAAGCCTGCAATGAGCAATTACTGATGCCAGGCATTTCGTGAATACTCTGGGCGCAGTAGATAAGCCAAAGGGCAATGCTGAGAATTGATAATGCTCTGATCCTGCAAGAAATCTGAGGTATCTTCTGCAATTTGGTCGTATGGGGACGTGCAGGTATGCCTCCTTGAGATCTAGAGTTACCAGCCAAGACTCCTTGCCCAGCATGGGAAGAAGTTGCTGTAAGGTCAGCATTTTGAATTTTGGTACAATGAGGTATGTGTTTAAAGCGGACAGGTCGAGAATAGGTCTCCATTGGTTTTCTTTTCTTGGTACCAAGAAGAGTCTGGAGTAAAATCCTTGTCCTTGTTCCATAGATGGTACCCTTTCTACAGCTCTCATCCTTAGTAAGTGAGTTATTTGTTTTAGAGCTTCTGTTTTCTGATTTGGAGGTAGGTTTGGCATTCCTCTCTTCCTTGGTAGAGTATGGAAGTGAAACCTGTAACCTTGGTCTATTGTATGTAAAATCCATTTGTCTCCTGTGATGTAATGCCAGTTTACTGAAAATAAGGCTAGCTTCCCGCCTAAGGGTGCTTCTAGTTGTTCCCTAGTAGGCGGTGCCAGAGCCAAGTCACTGTGATTGTCCTGTGGTGGTGGCTGGATCTGTGGCTGTACCTCGCTGGTTGTTAGCCTGCCACTGACGTCCCCTGTAGGCACCTCTGGATTGACCCCTGCCTCGAGCGCCTATTCCTGCCTCTCTGAGCTCTGGGGGTGTCTGGAAAGGACCAATTCTTGGAAGGCCAGTTCCTGCTAAACCTTGGAGGCTGGACCTGCAAGAAATCCTCGACTGTCTGGACAGATTTCGCCTTCTCTTCCACCTTCTTGAGCACCTGTTGTGCAGGGGAGCCAAACAAATTGAGCTTATCCATCGGAGCATCTAGGAGCTTTGATTTGACATGGTCTTGTAAGGACTGTTCTTTTAACCATGCATGTCTTCTGATCACTGTACCAGTCATGGCTGATCTAAAGGAAGCCTCCAGTGCATCATAGCCGCATTTTAAAGAATGATTACTGACCTGCTGAATGTTATGTACCATTTCCTGAACAGATTTTTTGTCTAATGGTTCATCCGAGGACAGATTTTTAGTTAACTGGTCTAACATAAATTCCTGATACTGAATCATGTGGAATTGACAGTTCAAGGCTCTAGCTGAAAGAGTAGCAGAAGTGTAAACTTTTTTACCCCATCTCTCTAAGGCCCTAGATTCCCTTTCAGAGGGGAGGGTTTTTTTGGCAGAGGTAGCTGCTACAGCCTTGGGTCCCTGGGAGATAGTTTCGGGATCTGCAAGAGGAGCCTTATATAAATGATAATGTGTGTCCGGAACCCTGTAGTACCTATCAGGCTTAGCAGGGGCCGGAGGAAGAGAATCAGGAGCAGTACAAGCATCATTAAATGCATCATCCACAACAGTAAGTACTGGAGGAATGGCTAAAGGCCTATGCTGTGGCAAATGCAGAAAGGTTCTAAGCCTTTTCCTAGAGTCTGAAAAATCCTGGCCCTACCATTGAAATTGTTCCCTCATAGCATGCAAGGTTTCCCCAAAGGAAAATTCCTCAGGCGGAGAGGCAGAAGGAATGGACTCTTCTGCATCAGAGTCCTCATAAGGAGAAAAAGGGCCCTCTGGAGGGTTAGAATTATCTGATTCATCAGAGGAGTCATCTGTAGAAACTGGCTCAGGGGGCTCTGCTCTAGGCCTCTTCTCTGGAGGTGGGTGAGAGGCCCTGTCTGGGTGAGGTTGGGATCCCCGGATCAAAGAAATGAGATCCTCTGCAAGACTAAGCATTCGTGTACTAGAGCTAGGCCTGTGGGAGGGGGGCTTAGCAGGCACAGTTTTGGTAGATTTTGCTGCTTTAGCCCTGGCAAAGGCCTTAATTGACATGGATGCAGGTGGCCTAGCAGCTCCACGTGCAGGAGTAGAAATATCCAAAGGGATAGTATCAGATAAATCCTGTGAACCTGCAAGAGCAGGTGGTATTTCAGAAGCAGATTCCACCATGCTGGATGAGGCCTCGGTAGGTGGAACGCTTTCGGCCGAAGGAAGAACCGTGGACTCGGTTTCAGCCGAAACCGAGACACTCGCGGTTGGCTTAACCGCGGTTTCGGCCGAAACCGCGGACCGCGAGTGTCGGTCCTTTTCCTTGCGTTTTTTAGATATTTGCGTAGTCGGAGTATCCGACGGCATAATGTAAGCAAAATCGGGGCCGAAAAACTGCTCTGCAAATTCCGACCGGCGTCTAAGCGTCCGCCGGTTGAAAGAAGCACAGGCTAGACAAGCTGCTACGTCGTGGTCTGGGCCTAGACAAGGTAAGCAGTAAGAGTGGAAATCTTTATGAGGTATTTGTTTCCCACAAGTTAAACAGTTATTCACTTTTTCTGACATCGGCTGAGGCAAGAAAGAGTCCCCAACGGGGTACTTAGCTTTTTTGAAGTCTTCGGTAGCTTTTTTGAAGTCTTCGGTAGTAGTAATCTCTGGTTCTGACCGACCGGCACTTGCGAACAGCTTCTGCTTCGGGTGCCACGCGGCAAGAAAGACTGAGGAAGTTGGCGTCGGCTGATACCTTTATACCCGAATAACTGCAGCTATGACGTCGGGTGAAGTGCGACATCAGCCGAGGCCAGACCCAGACTTTGGAATCCGGCCGACCGAAGGGCTGCCTGACGACAGGACAACCCATTTGTAAGGACTGCAGATGCATCCTTGAAGGACATCTGCTTTGGCCACAGCAGTCACCCATGTGTGGCTGAGACAAATTACTGGCCTGCTGTGGTGGCAAAGGTTGCTTAATTAACTTTCTTTTTGTGGCTGGAAGAAGGATCAATCACGGGACTGGTAGTTTGTTCAAGCTGAAAATGGTGCTTCTTTCCTGTGGCAACAAAGAAGCACAAGCCAGTAAAATTTAAAATGCTATTAAAAGCAACTTTTCCAGTTAAAGCACAGTAGCACTCTAATGCACATTTATCAGCCCCAAAAAAGTAACTTAAATGCAGTTTCTCCACAAAAAAAGTTTTAGAATGTAAACAAAATTAAACCGTCAGACACAAAGTTTGCTCATGTTTAAAAGTACAGTAAAACTGTGTCTTATTCAATTAAAACACATTCTTAGCTTAAAATATACTTTCCTAAAAAGGAAGGTAACAAAAAGAAAATATATGGAAGTTTTTTCCCCAAAGGGAACTTACATGTCCAACAATGGAATGGCACAAGCAGACTCTCAGTCCTTGAAAGCCTACAGAGGAGCACGGTCTTTGGCAGCGGGAAACCACTGAAGAGTTTGGCATCCAAACCTGCCTTTTAATCAGCTCAGTTCATTCGGCCTAATAAATCTGGGTGTGCTGAAGGTGCCCTGCAACTTTGGGAGCTGATCGGCTGTTGTATCTTATGCAGGATATAACCCATGTAGCTTACGTTAATGCAGTGGTGGTCAATACGAGCATTAATATTCACCACAGGATCCTCTTACTTTCCTTACATTCATGATCTCACAAAGCGAAAATTGTAGTTCAGTGACTGTGACCAATGAGTAGCTGTTACTTGTTGGAGACACTAACTTCTGCACTTAAAGCAGAAATTGCTATTTTACAAATGCTTTTGACCTTGGTCCAGAGGACAGTGCTGTTGTCAAACAGTGCAGCAGCTCTATGACAGCTCATGAGTGAATAACAAGCCATAAAAAATGAATTCATTCTTACTGTATTCCTTAATTTGTGAGGTGAGGGAACCTTTCTCCCTTGTATGTGATTGGGTCTACTCTTCCTTCCACTCAAGCTCCACACTTTTCTTTCCTGCAAGTTCCCATGCTTGGCTTCTTTGCCAGTGTTTACTATAAGTCATGCAACATGTTCCTAGAATGTCAGCTTGCCTGTAACCAGTAACAGAAATAGTTTTTGCAATTAATAAAACATGAATATGACAAATACAGGCCAACATACAGGCAACAAAATGGAAGGTATGTCCAAGCATAGAGGGACAGATGGAGGATATCTATGACCCTATGAGGACAGTACCACTCAAAGATCTACTGACATGTTCAGTCTCTGTTGTATCTAAGATTGAGGACTCTGCTTAAAGGATCAATGACTTGTTGGATCCCATAAAGTAAAACTCCCTAGGGCAGTAGAACCCAGAAAATACCCATTAAAAAAGGCTCCGAAGGATGAGTCTTAAAGCAGATGTACCAGAGAAAATCTGCCAAACAATAACATTTGGTAGGTGTGTCTAAAGACAAATAAGTGGCTGCAGCAAAAATGTCTGCAATGGTGATAAAGGGCAACAAACTCAACCCACAAGTAATCAGGACTTGGGAGAAGAATGTGACAGATGGTAAGCCTATAACCCCTTACCTCCTCAAAGCAGTGGTCCAGGGTGGCATCAAGGACTCTCCAGGCAGTACCTGCATCCTTCAGGGATGTCATTTTGTTAATAACTAGGGTAGCATTCAAGCCTTCAATTTTTCCCCTCTTCTCCTGCTAGAGGCAAGGTTGAAGAGCGGTCATTTATAGCAATGCTTTACATTCTACTCTGCTTCTAGGGAGTATAAAACAGGGCTGGTTTGAATCCTACCTTGTAGACTAGTGACCAATCCAAGATTTCAGCAAATGTTTCCAACACGGAAACATCTCCTTGACGAGCATTAATATTAAAATCCGACTATAGGAGCTGCAGAAGAGAGTTGGGTGGCACACGAGTGGATCCTGCCCTCCTAAGACAGCACAAGATGTCAAAGAATCGGCCAGTAGGTGCAGAGGTCCTCAAATGGGAGAACCAGAGAAAATTCTGAAATGTGTGAAACCAGAGACAATAGAATAGTAAATCCTAAGAATAAGCTAGTAAGCTAGTAAAGAAAACCTATACGGTCAGCTATGAGAATCTCAGCAGGTGTGACGATAGACGAATAATGCCAACAAAGATAGAATGTCATTTTTTCTCTACATCCTTCCTGCCACTGTTCTAGATTTTAAGCTCAACTCTGCTGTGATTCATAAGCTTCCCCATGTTAAAAGTCAGTCACACACAGGGTTTTAGCCCTCTTGCGGAGTTGTCCACTTTTGAAAATAAAACATCTTGGTAACATTAGCCACTTACAAAGCAGATGAATAAGCAGAGAACATGGCTCCAAAGGATACAGGTTTTTCTTGTATGATCGATTAATGTACAAGCCACTTTCAGTCTTCACCTTCTTTGTTGTCTCTGTCCCCCTGTCATGAACAAACCTCTTCCTCTTACGATCCCTAAGAAAACACAATACAAACAAGGAATAAAATTCCATGTGGATGTTGTAGAAAAAAACAGGTTTCATTAGTAACCAGAGTCGGATAATGGACAGGCTCTCCCCAGTCATACCAATATTCCATTACTTGGCTATCTCTCTACAATCACCATTAAACACTTTTCAAATATGTAAATGTGCACATTATTTTTGCAGTGATCACAAGCATATGAATTTAATTTGAAACTCTTCTTTCAGATTTTATAGCAAAAACATTGGCACCTATTTTACAAATAAAAGACTCACAGTGAAAACAGACCTAAACATTTCTAACAAGCATTATCATAAAGAGAACTCAGAGCTGTACTGCAGATATTACTTTTGATGTTTTTTATATGTTATGGGTTCTCTTTATGATAATGCTTGCGAGAGATGCTTAGAAAAACAGCTGCATTCAGATGAGTACACAAAGTATTCTTAGCTACACCATTTTTGAGGGTAATAGGCAGTGAGACGCAGATTTACCCCTCTGTATGGTAAACCAAGTGAAAAACAAACTGAGGACCCAACTGAAGTAGTTGGCTATGAATGATTACCCTTACAGCAAGAAAGTAAAATGTTCTCAGAGATAAAAATGACTATCTTAACTATGTGCAATAAAAACGATAATACAAATATTTTGATGATATACTTATAGGTTCATAGGTAGGTACTAAGCTATTGGCCCTAGAGCCTATATAAGCTTAGCCAAATGGTACCCTGGCTTTTGCCACCCAAGAAAATGATTTTCCTGTGTCCCTGTCAAGCAGAGCCACAGAAGTGATCCCCGGGGTGAATTTCCCATCTCCCATCCAATCAAGATTTTTCTTGAAGAGTGCTAATGAGGAGCTTTGTTTGATATAGATAGGTAGTTTGTTCCAGAGTATGGGAAGTCTCTGAGACAGGAATCTATCCCTCCAGCATGTTCTGTTTATTGTGGTGACAAGGTTTATGTCCCTAGAGCATGTAGCTCAGAGATTGGGATTTCTTTACGTGGAGCATGTCCAACAGCTCTGGGTTTGACATAGCTTTGTATGTTAGGCAGAGACCGCCTCTGAGTAGGCGATATGCGACAGAGTAAAGCTGGAGTTTTTTGAGACGGTCTGCGTAGGGCATCTGTTTGAGGCCAGTAATCCTCTTTGTGAGGTATTTCTGTGGCCTCTCCAGTTGTTGTAGATGTCTTGTGAGGTAAAAGTTAATGTGCAAATCTGAAACAGCACCCGTGTATAAATCATGTGCTACAGCCAAAATAATACAATGAATGACAAAGATCAGGAGTACAAAATTATGTAAATCTTCTGAACAGATGACAAACAACAAAGTAAAATGGAACTCTGCTCATTCTGATCTCAAAGCACCTTGCTTAAAAGCTCACAGTGCATCGCCAGTCACTTCATCTCACCAGCGGCCACATGCAAATTTAACATTCTATGTCAGCTTTGGAAAACCAATGCAATGACATAATTAAATACAACTGACATTACTGACTTACTGCAGTTCTCTATAATTTACCAGTTAGGAAATAAATACTTTAAAGGAATATACCCAGAAATAAGAGCCAAAATAAGGGACGTTCTGCAAGAATGTAGGAAGATCTTAGTCACAGACACACACACACACACACACACACACACACACACACACACACACACACACACACACACACACACGCACACACGCACACACGCACACGCACACACGCACACACGCACACACAGCTCTAGTGCCCTGCATAATTTACTTGAGTCAGTTAAGGGGTTAACAGAACAGATTTTGTACTGACAGGCATACGTGAACAACAAGAGCTAGGAAACTCTAATGACTGCCTGGCGTTATGGATTATTGTAATCCTCCATGATTTGCCAGAAAGTAAATATTTTTTTTTTACAAGGATATCTGACAAAATCAGGGATGTTCTGCAAAAAAGTACAGTTTTGTACCTACCATAAATGTAGATGTTTGAGTGCTAATACAGCTGCAGTAATCACATATGGGTTCGCTGCCGTCAGGCGGTCCCTCGGTCGGCCGAATTCCAAAGTCTAGGTCCGGTGTCGGTTGTTGTTGCTTTCTTTCCTGACGTCAGTGCGACAGGGGTACATAAGACACAGCCGACGCCATATTCTTCAGTCTTTCTTGCCCCAGATGTCAGGTGCCCCCAGAAGGAAGGCAATACATAAATTATATATATATAAATATATATTCAAGCAATGCAATGTAATCAAAAAACAGTAGTTGCAAGCAAATACACCATAGGAGGATAACCCAAATTAGGTTGTATGAGGAGGTGTTAGCCACTAGTCCCTTACCAAGAGGGGAAGGAGGGAGGGAAACCTGTACTGCAGCTGTATTAGCACTCGAACATCTACATTTATGGTAGGTACAAAACTGTACTATGTTCATCGTGCATACAGCTGCAGTAATCACATATGGGTAGAATCCCAAAGCTACGCACAGGGTGGTAGGCACTAGGGTGAACTGGGATGAGCCAGAATGCGCTGCAACACAGCAAAGCCTGCTCTAGTTTTAGAATACAAAGGCAGGTGGCAGTGTTTTGTGAAGGTATGCACAGAACTCCAAGTGGCTGCCTCCAAAATATCTTTGGTAGGAACTCCTCTGAGGAAGGCTGTAGAGGTAGCTGTGGCCCTGGTGGAGTGGGATCTGATGCCTGTAGGGACAGATTTCCCATGATAGGAGTAACAAAATTGTATGCAGTGGCCTATCCATTTTGAAATAGTCTGGTTAACAGGCTTCCCTTGAGCTCCTATAGCATAGGACACAAAAAGTTGTTCTGATTTCCTGAAAGGCTTTGTTCTGTCCAAATAATAACGTAGCTGTCTATGGATGTCTAAGGAATGTAGCAGCCTTTCCCCTTTGTTTTGAGGATTGGGGTAAAAGGTAGGTAAGTGTATGGCTTGATTTAAAGCTACCCTGGATACCACTTTAGGCATAAATGACGGGTTGGTTCGAAGGGAAACCCTGTCCTGATGGAAGATGATAAAGGGCTGCACAGCCATGAGGGCTTGTAGTTCCGAAACCCTACGAGCTGAGGTAATGGCCAGAAGGAAAGCTGTTTTCCAGGACAAATATTGCAAATCTGTTGAGGCAGCTGGTTCAAAGGGAGGCAATGTTAATTTTTCTAGAATGTAATTAAGATCCCAGGCTGGCACTGGTTGTTTCCTTGGTGGTCTTATATTCTTAGCCCCTCTGAGGAACTGTCTTAACAGTGGGTGAGAGAATAACGGTGGATCCGTGTTGAATTCTGCAGAAATGGCTGAGGCATGGATTTTTATGGAGGAAAATGAGAGTCAACTGTTCAGCAGCTCAGCTAGATACTGTAATACCTGAGGCAAATTCAGTGTTCTAGGGTCCTGGCCTTTTTTCTCATTCCAAGAGCAAAACCGTTTCCATTTTGCGGAGTAAGCCTTTCTAGTAGATGGCCTTCTGGCCTCCAGAATGACGTCCTGCACCTCTTTGGGGAGTAGGGTCTGTTGTGGTGTTAAGGAATTTTCCATGCAGCGAGATTGAGTGTTTTCAGCTGACTGTGAAGAGTTTTGTAGCTGTGCTGAGTCAGCAGAAGAGGCATTAGAGGTAGAGGCCAGGGAGGAGTATGTGTTAGGCTCCTCAGGAGAGGGTACCAGTGCTGTCTTGGCCAGCCTGGAGCAATCAGTATCATCGTCGGTCTGTCCGCTCTTGCTTTCAAGATCACCTTGGACAGAAGAGGCAGAGGTGGGAAAGCGTACACTGTCCATGCTGTCCAACTGACTGAAAGGGCGTCCACTCTCCAGGCCTTTGGATGAAAGGTCCTTGAACAAAACTTTTCCAATTGATGATTCCTGTGGGAGGCGAAGAGATCTATGTCTGGCCTCCCCCACGCTTGGATTATCTTTGTAAACACCTGAGGATGCAACTTCCATTCATGCGGATCTGTCATATTTCTGCTTAGATTGTCTGCCAGCGTGTTTTCCAACCCTGGCAAGTACTGTGCTTGAAGTTCGATTTGCCATTCCAGAGCCAAGTTCCAAAGTGTCATGGCTAGTCTGCACAGGGGGTATGAATGTGTTCCTCCTTGTTTGTTTATGTACCACATTACTGTGGTGTTGTCTGTTCTTATCAATAATTGCCCTGGATGCAGGAGGTCCTTGAATGCTATAATTGCATTTATCACTGCTAGCATTTCTTTTTGATTGATGTGAAGGTGCTTTTCCTTTTGGGACCATTTGCCCTGAATGCACCTGCCTGTCATGTGCGCCCCCCAGGCATAATCTGAGGCGTCTGTTGTGATGACTTGATTTTCTTGAGGCTTGCAGAATGGGAGACCTGTGTTTGTTTGACATGCTTGGGCCCACCATAGAAATTCCTTTTGCAAACATGGAATTATTGGTATTATTGTTTCCAAATTGTGGCTGTGTTGAGACCATAGGTTTTTTAGGTACCATTGAAGTTTTCTCATATGCAACTTTGCACATGGGATTAAAAGAATGCAAGATGCCACGAAGCCCAGAGCCTGCAGGATTTTCCTTGCAGTAAGCCTGGTACAATTTGCTAGTATTTTGAAGTACTGAGTTAGTTGCCCCTGTTTTTCTGGCATAAGGTAGGCCATCTGGGTGTTTGTGTCCAAGCTGGCACCCAGGAAGGTTATTTTCTGAGATGGTGTTAGCCTGGATTTCTCTTTGTTGATTGTGTATCCCAGAGAATTCAGTAACCGTGTTGCATAAGCCAGATGTTCCAAAAGTATGTGCTTGCTGTCCGCTTGGATCAAGCAGTCGTCCAAATAAGGGTAAATTTGTATCCCTTGAAGTCTGCAGTAGGCAATTATTGATGCCAGGCATTTTGTGAATACTCTGGGCACAGTAGATAAGCCAAAGGGCAATGCAGGGAATTGATAGTGGATTGAACCTGCAAGAAATCTGAGGTATCTTCTGCAACTTTGTCTGATTGGGACATGCAGGTATGCCTCCTTGAGGTCCAATGTTACCAGCCAAAACTCCTTGCCCAGCATGGGAAGAAGCTGCTGTAATGTGAGCATCTTGAATTTTGTGCAGTAGAAATGTATTTAGGATGGATAAGTCCAAAATGGGTCTCCAGTCGGTTCCTTTCCTTGGTACCAGGAATAGTCTGGAATAAAAACCTTGACCTTGTTCGTGAGTAGGTACCTCTTGAATAGCTTTCATGTCCATGAGTTTTGAAATTTGTTTTGTGCCTCTGCCCTTTGATTGTGTGGCAGGTTTGGCATGCCTCTCATTTTTGGAAGAGTGTGAAAATGAAATCTGTAGCCTCTGTTTATAATGTCCAGGATCCATTTGTCTGCTGTGATAATATGCCAATTTCTTGTAAATAATGCCAGCTTTCCTCCCAAGGGAGCTGCCAGCTGAGACTTGCTTGGCATGAAAAGGAGGAAGTCATTGGGTTTGTTTTCTGTATTGTTGTGCACTGTCTTCGCCACCTCTTGGTGCTGGAGTTTGCCATTGTCTCCCTCTATATGATCCTTGAGATTGTCCTCTGCCCCTTGTGCGCCTGTATCTACCCCTTTGGGGCTTGTCCGTGGCTGGAAAGGACCAGTTTTCAGAAGGCCAATTTCTGCTAAAACGAGGTGGTTGTACCGGTAGAAAAGCCTTGACAGTTTGCATAGATTTAGCTTTTTCTTCCATTTTCCGTAGTATCTCCTCAGCATTAGTACCAAATAATACATCCTTTTGTAAAGGAGCATCTAGTAGTTTAGCTTTAACATGATCAGGCAAGCGTTGTTCCCTAAGCCAGGCATGTCTATGAATAACTGATCCTGTAACAGCAGCTCTACTTGAGGCCTCTAAGGCATCATAGCCACATTGTAAGGTGTGTTTTCCCACTTGTTCTGCACTATGCATCATATCCTGCAATTCCTTCAAATCTGGTTGTTCAGGTTGAGACATTTTATTTCTTAATTGTGATAACAGAAACTGTTGATATTTAAGCATATGGAACTGACAATTTAAGGGCTAGGGTGGCCGAGGTGTATACCTTTTTTCCCCACCTTTCTAAGGATCTAGATTCTCTTTCGGAAGGTAGTGGATTCTTGGCAGTAGAGGCCATCATGCCCTTGGTGCCTTGAGAAATGGTTTCAAGGTCAGCATTATGGCTTTTGAAAAGAAATTGGTGAGAGGTAGGAACTCTGTAGTACCTATCAGGTTTGACTGGGGCAGGAGGCAGGGAATCAGGGTTAAGACAAGCCTCCGAGTAAACATCATCAAGTATGTCCAAGACAGGAGGTATAGCCAGAGGTCTGTGTTGAGGTAACAAAAGAAATTCCCTAAGCCTTTTCTTGGAATCAGAAAAGTCTTGGCCTTCCCAATGGAAGTGTTCCCTCAAGGTGTGCAAGGTTTCCCCAAAAGAAAAATCCTCTGGGGGAGATACAGAAGGAATAGACTGTTCTGCATCAGAATCTTCATAAGGGGAGTACGAGTGTTCCTCTACATCAGAATGTTCTGAGAAAATGGAACCCTGTTCAGAAGAGGGAGAGTCTTCCTCCACTCTGGGTCTCTTGTCTGGAGGGGGTTGAGAACCCCTGATAAGAGTAATTAAATCCTCAGCCATTTTAAGCATCTGCTTTTTAGGCATGGGGCCTGGGGATGGGCCCTGAGCAACAGGCCTCCTGGGATGCATGACTGATTTGGACTTAGTAAAGGCCTTAATGGAAAAGGAAGATGAGGGTCTAAAGACACCCTGGGTGGAAGAGGACCTGTCCACATCAGGAGGCTCAACACTCACAGTGGCTTCGGTGGTTGTAGTCTGAGTAAGGGCCGAGGTACCTGCGGTCTCGGTTACAGAAGACACCGCCAAGGAAGTGTCGTCGGTAGTCAGGGACTGCATAGGCGTCTCACTGAGAACCGGACCACGTGTAGCCAGTTTTGGCGTGGTGTCAGTGGAGACCGCGGACCTCGCGTGCCGGTCCTTGCCCTTGCGTTTTTTGGACAAAACGGTAGTCGGAGTCTCCGACGACATTTTATAATCAAAGGCTTTACCAAAATAATGTTGGTCGAACTCCGCCCGACGCTTATTAGTGCGTTTATTGAAAGTAGCGCAAAAGCGACAGCCCGAGACGTCGTGGTCTGGGCCTAAACAAGGTATGCAGAGGGAATGGAAATCCTTTTGCGGTATTTGCTTCCCACAAGAAATACAATTGTTAACTTTGTCTGACATTGGTCTGAGGCAAGAAAAGTTTCCCCAACGGGGTACTTAGCTTTAAAGAAGACTTCGGTTTCCAATTTTTCGTAAATTCAGGAGCTGGCCGACCGGCACTTGCGAACTGCTTCTGCTTCGGGCACCGCGCGGCAAAAAAGACTGGAGAATATGGCGTCGGCTGTGTCTTATATACCCCTGTCACACTGACGTCAGGAAAGAAAGCGACAACAACCGACGCCGGACCTAGGCTTTGGAATTCGGCCAACCGAGGGACCGCCTGACGGCAGAGAACCCATATGTGATTACTGCAGCTGTATGCACGATGAACATCGGGGACCTACTTTGCCTGCCTGGCATCTAGACTTACTACCAAAAAGGTAGAGTTGTGCAAGATCTTACCATAACAGTAGATTTCAAACTTCTCACTGCTGCAATATTCTTTACTCTTGGGATATCCCACCAAGGACATCCTAACAACTGGCCACTATACCAAAGTCTTTACACTTTTCAGGCATCGTATGTCAGATGCATGTCCTATGTACAAGGAGTAAGGTACATATGTGATGCACGAATGCCTAATCCTCAAAATTAAAGTGCCTCAGGAGAACCGTTGCAACCCCAGAGAAGGCAATAGCAAGTACATCCAGGAAGGGATAAAAAATGAGATAAGGATGAAAAGGAGGACCCCTCGGCCAGAACGGCAACAGAAAATAATAGTGGCAGGACAGTGGGACAGGCAGACTGCTGCTACAGTGAGAAGTAGGACAGCTACTTTTATGGAATGGATGGGAGGAAGAAAAAGTAGAGAAGAGCCCTCCAGAAATCCACAAAAGATAACCCTAGCAAATCCTGCCCTGGCACTGGAAAAGACATCCAACATGTAATGTTTAGTAAGCTTCCAAGATGCATCTAGTATCCAGACCTTTGAAGAAGAGGCTACTTTCCTGGTAGAGTGAGCATGAACAGAAGAGGAAAGCTGCTTGCCATGAAAATAATAAAAATAAATGGCTTTAGAAATCTAGGACAAGATGGTTTGCTTAGACACAAAACTCAATTTCCTGGCATGAAAGGAAACAAAACGTTGTTCATATTTTTTGATGTGTTTTGTCTTATCCATGTAAGACGTCCATCCATCCATAACCACTTTTCTCACTTTTGCACATGAGGTCGAGGTGTACCTTCAACACTGACAATCATCTAGAACCAAGGTTTAACACCACTGTGTGGCTAGCCCTGCCGCAGTAGTTCTTCCACATCACACACTAGCATGCACATTCACACCTATGGCCAATTTAGAGTATTCAATACACCTACTGCATGTCTTTGCAATGTGGGGGAAGCCACAGCACCTGGAGGAAACCCATGCAAACACAGGGAGGAAATGCAGACTCCGCACAGGTAAATCCAAGTTGTACAGTACCCTCTCAAAAGAAGCCTGTGAATAAAGGAAAAAAAGAGAGAAGATGCATGGACTGATCCAAGGAAAAATCATTAACCACCTTGGGCATAAAAGAAGGATTGGCATGAAGAGACACCCTGCCCTTGTGAAAAAAACAAAAAAAGGTGGAACCACCATCAGTGCCTAAAGTTCAGAAACCCTCTTGGCAGAAGTAACAACCACCAACAATACCATCTTCCAAGTACAATGCTGCAGGGAAGAAGAAAAGGCAGGCTCAAAAAGAAAATGAGGCAATTTTTCAAGAACAAAACAAAGGTTTCAATAAGAAGGAACAGGTTTTCTTAGAGGCCTGATATGAAGGACACCTTTTAGAAATTGTTCGACTTCAAAACTAGAAGAAAACAATGAACTCAGTGGCAGACAGGCAGAAATGTCTCAAATGAACTTTAATAGAGGAATATGCCAAACCAGCACTGAGTAACTCACAAAAATACCATAGGAATCCCAAAGAAAAAGTGTCTAGGTCATACTGAGACAGCAAAAACTCTTCCATTTAACCACATAGGATTTTTTAGCATCTGTTCCCAGCCTCCAGCAAAACCTGAAGCACGTCCTCAGAAAATTGCTGCCTGAAAGGCATCAAAACCCATCATCCAGACCATCAGTTGAAATGTGGCCAAGTAAGAGTGAATGAAAGATCTCTTGCCTTGTGTGAGAAGATCCATCCTGTGAGGTAACTTGTGATGATTGTTCCTGGTCAGGTGAAAGGGAAAGCAGGGCTGCCTGGGCCAAAATGGAGTCACCTGTAAGATTCTGGGTGTGTCCGACATGATCCTGAGCAGGACCCTGGGAGGTAGAAGAGGAGGATAGGCATACAGAAACATCCCCTTTCAAGAAAAGCCATGGAATCCACTCTCCAAGCTAAAGGTCCTAGCACTCTGGAACAGAACTGTGGAAGTGGTCTGTTCAGTGCGGAGGCAAAAATATCTACCTAGGGCATACTCCATTAATGTACAATGTCCAGAAACACCTCCATGTGAAGCATTCATTCGTGAGAATGCATCTTGAACCTGTTCAAAGAGTCTGCCACTAGAATGTGCTCTGAAGGAATGTAAACTGCCTGAAGAACCAGGTGACGGTGAATTGCAAAATCCCAAGCCTGAACAGCCAACCTGCAAACAAGGTAAAATCTTGTGCTCCCTTGCTGATACACCATGTGAATGTGGTACTGTCTGTAAAAATCTTTAGATGACCTGGAACCCAAAGGGTGTGAAAGGCCTGGAGAGCTAGGAATAGAGCCCTCATCTCTATTATTGATATGGTCTGTTATATGCTGACTGGAACAGTCCAACCATGACTAAAAGCATCAGTGTACAGCTGCTGAACAGGGAAAGGAACATGAAAAGGCAGGCCTAGATTTAGGGAAATCTGATTAATCCACCAGCAGAGATCAAGTTTGAGACTGTCGAGATACTCCAAAGGGTGGTACTGCTATTAAAGAATAGATTTTAAGAGCAGGAGCAGTTCAGAGGGGGCTTGAATTAGAAGGTCATCTAAATAAGAGAATATCTGAATTCCTTGAAGTCTGCAGAAAGCTATCAAAGGGACCAGATATTTGGTAAACACCCTTGGAGTTGTAGAAAGACCAAAAGGCAAAGCAAAGAACTGATAAATGAGAGGGAGAAACACAGAAATGTAAAAACTTGAGAGTGGGTGAATAGGAATATGGAGGTAAGCGTCCTTCAAATCCAGTCGGAACAGAACATCCTGAAGGAAGGAACCTTGAGAAAGGTGCTGAGAAAAGGCAGGTCTAGAATGGGCCTCCATGACCCCTCCTTCCTGGGAACCAGAAATATTTTGGAATAAAAACCTTTTCCCTGCTGAGACAAAGGACTGGGTTGGATGGTTCCATGTTCCACCAAATCCCACAAACCCAAAGGAAAATGAGGAAGCTGGCAAGGAGGATGGTGATGCAAGCCGATAAATGGAGGAAGGGACTTCCAAACCATAAAATAACTGTTGGATGATAGAAAGAACCCAGTCAATATGTGGTTATCTATTGCCAAATATGAAAGGAAAAAGTTAGTCTAATTACAGAGGAATCTGGCCAAGGGAAAGGTAAGGTTGGATGTCACACAGAGGCAGATTTGTCAGGAAAAGGATTTTGGCCTCTAGAACTCTGAGTGGGGTTGTTTGGGAAAATCCACTTAGCAACCCTCTTGCTCCTAGCAGGTTGTCTAAACTTATTTCAGGTCTTGCATAGCCTTATCCTGAATGGTTTAAAACAATTCTGCAATAGAAGTGCCAAAAAGATTCTGACTGTCTAAGGGAGAATCTAAGTGTTTGGCCTTAATGTCATCAGGTAAGGCTTGAAAGTGCAACCAAGAACATCTCCTCATGAGAGAACCAGATCCAGCTGCCCCAGAAAAGGCATCAGCAGCATCATATCTGCATTTAATGGAATGACAAGCTACCTTAAAGGCAGAGCTCAGACGAAAAAGAGCAGAAGTCTTATTGCCCGAAACAGGCATATCAGTCAATTTGCCCCCCACCCTGCTGGGAGAGAAGAGCCAGGGCATATCTAGTCATGTACTTGGCCCTAAAGCTGAAAGCAGCACAAGTATATGCTTTTTTTTCCATACCTCTCCACAGCACAGCTTCCCTTAGCAGAAGGCAAAAGCTTGGAAGACGGAAGAAGTTGAGATGGCTAATCTGTGGACATGGAAACATCAGGACCATATAAAGGACTTTTATATAAATATTTATGATCCTCAGGAACTTTGTAAAATCTGTCTGGCTTAGGTGCCAGAGGCTGACAGTCAGGAGCCTGAGAAGCTGCTGTAAATGTATCCAAAAGGGCAGTTTATACAGGGGGGGACTACAGAGTGTCTGGGTGAGTCCATTTGCAAGGTTTCATATCATCTCTTTTGAACCTTAGAAACCTGGGAACAATCCAAAGGATAATTCTTCAAAAGGTGAGCCAGGGGACAAAGAATCTTCTTCAGCAGACCCCAAGGCCAGAGGAAAGTGGATCCGGGAGGAATACGCTAAGGATTCTTCATCAGAACCCAGCTCTTCATCAGAAGAATCAGAATCCCTAGGTCTCTTAGAAAGGGTGGAAAACAAGGGGAGCAAAATCAAGGACAGACAACTCTTGTGGGGTTTCAGGGCTATAAGGACATTAAACAGACACTGAGGAAAGCCCTGCCACTCTCTGAGGATCCTTGTCCACAGCAGTCACATGTTTACTTAATTTTCTGTTTCCTTTTTAAAAGGAATATCTGCTTTCACAAATCTAGGAAGCTCAGACCCCTGCCTAGAATTGAAGAAGGTATCAAACACATCTTCTGTAACTAAAATTTGGGGACTCACACAGCCCCTTCGGATATAATCAACCACGGTCCCCCTGTACATCAGTACCAGATGTAAGCACAGCCTCAGCAGATGTGCAAGTAGACAGCTCTGTGTCAACCTCCAACTGGGCTGCAGCAGAGTGAACTAGTGTCAACAGTGGATAGTTCTTGGGTTCTTCATCCAACATGAGGGAGGCAGAGCAGCAGGTTCAGCATGTGCTTTTTTTAGCTTTTTTCTTAAGTGGAGGCTGAACTTTTGGTGGGCGAATTCAGCCATGGTACCCAGAGTGAAAAGCTTCAGATGCTGGTTTTCCAAACTAAAAGGGACAATAGATGGCTGCAGAGTGCCTTAGGGACAAATGCCTGACAAATATCCCCCTGAGTATATCATGCTTAGTACCTAATCATAAAAGGCACTTGTGTCTATCTTAATGGGGAATCTGCCTCCCACACTCTCATGTTCCTTACCTGGATGACTGTAAAGGAAACAACAAGGAGGAAAAAAGAAAGGAAGGAACACCAATGGGGCACTTACCTTTAGAAGGCATGGTAGATGAACCAGCTCAGTGAATGTCATACAGACCAAATTCAGAGGTAGTGTTTGAACTGGTAGCATAGTAATTCTGAAGATTAGGTGTCAATATTTCACAAACTTTACACCTCTCCTGTAGGATGTATGTCTGATGTAAGATGTCCAGATGGTCTAAAGGCTTTGATAAACTGGCCGGACGTTAGGCACATCTCAGCAGGATATTCACAGTGTAAATAATACAGCAACAGTGATACGGAAGGACATTTTATTTATCATCTGTTGACTGGGAAAGTCCAGTGATGACAGAGCCTATTTTCTCCAGAGGCCCAGGGAGAAATGCTCCAGATACATGTATTTGGAATGTGGGAGGGAAACTGGAGTACCTGGAGGAAATCCACACAAACACAGGGAGGACATGCATACTCCACAAAGAAGGCACCCTAGCCAAGAATCGAACCGGAGAACCTCTTTACTGTCAGGAGACAACGTTAACTGCTGCACCACTGCACCACCATATATACATTTTACAAAGACATCACATAAATATTTAAATCAAATATCTGGAATGCTCTGCAAAGCTGGAAACTGAAGACAAGGTGAGTACACACACATACATATTTACACCCAAAGATGCAGAATGGTGCACTGCATAATTACTTACCACCATATCCACACAATCTATGGCAACCTCTTCAGTATTGAACAGTACCGCCTTTCTCAAAAAGACTGCTTCACTGCTGAAGTAAAGCCTTGCCTGTTTTGACTGGGACAATTCGCTGTCAATGATTCTTCAACTGAGCCAACGAAAGAAGAAATGCTTGTTCTCTCAGGTTAAACAGAACAGCATAGCAAATGCAGGTAAAAATATGAATGTAAGTAATGTGGATGGGATGGTGTAGAGGTTTCCCCAACTAATACCGGGCCCTAGGCAGTCACCTAGGTTGCCATGTGCTAGATCAGTTCCTGTCCTGTAGTCAAGTACTCGTTTATTTGTTCAGGATCAGCTGAAGGATGTCTCAAGGGGTTTACTGCGGTCAGCTCATATCTACTGGAAGCTACAGCACAAAGTTGACAACACAGCTACCAGTGATACTTGAACTTTGTCTAGTCCAGTAGGAGGGGTGCCAGACAAAACTTCAAGACATTAATGCTGACACTCAAAGTGAGATCATAAAACAGAGAATAAAATAATTACGTATTTTAATATTCAGAATGCAGTATGTTAGAGAATTCTACTTAATGCGGTGTACGGCAATCTCAGACGAAGTGTAAGAAGCAGGGCTGAAAAGGCAAGTAAAACACACCTATAAAATAACTCAAAATATTACAATGCGTTTCAGATTTTGCTGTGTAATTCACAAATTGAGGTTTTGTGATTGCACTTTTTAGCATCAATCATTTTATATGTCAATTTCTGTTACATAGCCCAGTGAGAGAGAGATTACACAACTGGTCAAAACTGCCACTGTTTCTGCAAATATCTCAACAATTATGCAACACAAACAAAACTGACTGGATACATATGAAAGCTCAAAACTAGACAAATATAAGTGTTGTTGAGTGTGTGTGCCTAGCTTGAAAAGTTGCTAACACAGGTTCATATGTTCACAGATTCATAGCTGAGTACTAGATAATCAGTCTACAGACCATTACAAGTCTAGTCAATAGACCATATTCTAAAGCTCACTCTAGCCTCAAGGAGAGCAGTGCAAGATGGAATTTGGGGGGGGGGGGGGGGTGGTGCTTGAGGCTGCACATCCAATTATCTAGTTTATCATGAAGGTGATAAAGGTGCCTACTTTGCCTGACATGCAAAGGAGGTTTGTTGCAGAGAACAGGAATACTTCTGCATATTACGCCATCACCCCAATGTGTCTTATGTATAAGGTTTAGCTCCTTTAATAGAGTTTTAAAGTAACCATTTGTTCTGAGAAGATGTGAGGTAAAGAGGGTCATATTTTTCACTAATCAAAAGGCTAGAAACACACTATCATGGAAAAGTCTATAAGAGACAATGCAGAAAAATGGCTGCCAATCCTTATGAAAAAATAAGTGCCTTCAGGCCACTAATCTTTTTAGTTAAGAATATCGTGACAGTTTCTCAAAGCTGAGTGATATACTTAAATAAATACGTCATACAAGTACTACATTCAATAAATGGCAAGATAATAAATGGGGATTAAAACTTCCTTACATCAAGAGAGAGACCTTTGGACATCTGACTAACCAGACAGAAGGCTTTCCAAACTATAGCAGAAACATAATGGTCAAAAAGTAGAGTCACCAAGGTTTCCTACATCCCTTAAGATAGTGTCTCACTGAAGAGGTGCGTCATTTATAATGGTATGTTGTGGAAATGTTTTGTTTACTTACATCTATATTACATTTTGTTTTTATATTTAACTCATTTAATCTTAAACAGCCGGAAGCTGATTTGCTTCCCCAGATCTTCTAAGCCAGCGAACAGCTTTCTTTCTGAGAGTTTTCCTCCAAAATCCTCTACTAAAAACACTTTAGACTTGTATCTGATAAGTGGTGAGAGTTACAAAAAAGTGTAAAATATGATAGCCATTTGGTAGGCAATGTTCTATACATTTGTGTTAGTATCAAGGGTTTGCTTGTAGATGTTGATTTTATATTGCAGATTTAAGAAAGAGAAGCAGTATTTTGTTTGCCAAAAATACTGTATTAAGGTCAAAGTGTGTCTGTAAATGCACGAGATAGACATAAGATGACGGTGAGGGAATTATTCAATTGTTCAAGTATCTTTCCAATGATGTATGACAAGAGGGGATAACATACTGCTGCTTTGTGGCATTGTCAAATCTCTGCAAACTATGCATACAATAATGTCACATTATTTCAAAACAATATTAATCTAAAAAAAGCAATTTGAGTTAGATAGCAAGTGTCAGTGGCAACATTGTGTGCCATAATATTTGTAAAATATGGCACCATTTGTTCACATGTAGGTCACATAGCCTTTATGAAATTAATGCAGTTACAAAAAATATAGGTAATAGTCATTTTTTTACCCCAGAAAGTCTTTAGATTTAACCACCATTTCTTTATATAATTGTTTAAGAACACCCACTGCTCGAATACACCAGCCCGACAAGACAGCACCACAATCTATTTTTGAATTATAAACGTAAACATGGAGTATGCAATATTTTTCATAACCTTTTATAAGCACTACTTAGTAGCTCTTGCTCTGCATGTCCCATGCAGACCATTTCACTGCCATGCTTAGCAGATGCCACCTTGCTGCCTTAGTTTTGTCTATGTACCTTTACCAGGACCTTCAGCAATTAGACTGTGAAAAGAGTGACACTCACTTCAAGAAGACAGAGAAGTCTCCTGTAAAGATGAGTATACTCCTACAGGTTATACAGTAAATTGATCACTCTCCTGTAGGAAGCAATCAGTTAATTTGAGACCATTGTCCTTGCACCAAATGTTAACATAGCTATGTTGTTGTAATTCTGAGTTGGGAAGATTGATCATCAACACCCAAATTACAGTCCTTAAACTTAGACATTCATAGGCTGACAATGTTGGCCTGAAGGTCTGAGAAACAGCTGCCAAATGAAAAAAGGACTAAAACTAAGCCCCAAGTTACACCAATGGTAAGTGCTTGCTTTCAGAAGTGGCTCCAGAGACTCTAATCATATGGATTTCTGCCAGGCAACCAGGTAACCATATAACACACGGCCTTTTACTCGGATTTACATGTCTGTCAAGAATGTCTGCATGGGAATAGGTCAAAGGCCTTGACCAGTTCCAGATATGCTGTATGTACTGCATGCCTGCTTATTCATTGCTTTGGTGACTTTTTCAAAGAAATTAACAAGGGTATAGAGGCAGAACCTGCCTTTGACAAAGGTAAATTAAAAAGAGTAGAGGGTTAACAGATTTTCAATGTACAGATTAATGAGGTCTGAGATAATAAATTCCATAGTTTTACATATCAGACTAATGAGATTAATGATCAACAGTTAACAGTCCACATGGTTGGGGCCTTCTGTTATGGCAATACAGTATCTGTTCTTCAGACATGGGGACAGGCTTAGATTAAAGAGGTGAAGTAGGGGGGGTGGATAGGCCATATCATGTATTGATAATCAGGCAACCCGGTACATTATCAAGGCCCATGGATAAGGTGCTCTTAGCTTTTGAGATGGCCGACAAAACTTATTTCATAGTTAATTACAATGGGTGGCTGGAACTGAGGAATCTACTGAATAGTTAGAACTGTGGCAGAAGTAAAATCGGCACTACATTTGTCAGCTAGGATATTATTTATTTCCTTTAGGTCTGAGTGGACAGTATTGTTGTGGACTAGTCTGAGCATCGCTGGGTGTTAATATACAACCTCCTCACATAAAGAATAATTTATAAAAATAAGCTTGCACAGAGAAATTCCCTCTATATGTCTAACAGCACAGACATTTCCAGAGATGTGAACATTTGTTCGCACTCTGAGTTTATAACGTGAGTCTATCAAAAGACTCCGAATACATTAATTAACCCTCTGCAGGAAATCAAGGAACAAGCTTCCAAATTCCCTGAGAGCAGGTGTAAAAGCAAATACAATAAAACAAGGCAAAAAGAATAATTTCTTTGCAGAAATTTTCTCTTCGCAAAGTTTACAAAGCAAGAGGCAGAGGATCAAGTAACATTTCTAAACACAAAACTGAAACATTAAGCAAATTATCTAAGTTTTCTTCATGTAAGAAGCACAACTGAGACACTTTATGGCAGTGACAAATTTTGCACAACAGTAACAATTCAAGAACACGCGGGGCAGATGCAGGTATTGAATCATTTTAAGAAAGTGGTAAAAGTAAACTGAAGTTTTAATTCTATGTACACTTCACACACAAAAAAGAGCAAACTGGGTGGGTCAATCAATCTTTGTCTGAAAGCAAATTAAACTGTCTCACAAGTATGTTATCTAACCAAACGCTGCAGACCACAAACTACTCATGGCCTGCAGCATTTAAAAAGTATACTTGAAACCTACACTATCAGTCCCTATAAATGCTATAAGGATGAAGCATCGGGAAGGAAAGAAAGCTATGAGAAGGGTTATCCAACAACTTCAAGAGATAAATCTGTCTGCTTTTGGACTTTTTAGTAAGGATTTCCTGACATCTTACTTTAATTTCGCCAAATGCTGTTTTTCGCCAAATGCTGTTTTTTTTTTTTTTTTTTTTAATTAAATACAAAGCTCGGTGGGAATGAGCCCCATTCCTAAATCAGCATATAATTTAACTTTGTGAAATTAGTTTTGTTTCAGTCTTTGATGTTGGCCAAAAGTGCTCCTTTCAGCACCAGCAATGTACTCCTCCCTACAGTTCATATGTGGTTGTGTGTACTGGTATCATATTTAAGTATGATTGCAAATACTTTATTAGTCCTGTTGCTCCTATTACTGTTGGAAATAGAAGTTATGTACTCACCATAACGTTCCATCTGAGTAGATACTTCATTTGTCTGCAACCTGTGGGTGTCGGATCCGACCTCGGATCCGATCCGGCAGCTTTCCAAGCTCCAAGATCCGAGCTCCTCCCCCCTACCCATAATCCCCTAGTACCAACCACATTACCTCAGATCGTTTTTTTTTTGCCTCACCAACTCGAGACAGAAACCAACTCCAAATGATCAGAGAATTTTCCCGAGGTTCGGGGGATGGCAGGGGGGGTCGGTTGCAGACAAATGAAGCATCTACTCAGATGGAACGTTATGGTGAGTACATAACTTCTATATCTGAAGTAGTTACTTCATTTGATCTGCAACCTGTGGGACAGAGTCCCCAGCTAACCTATAGATTCTGGGTGGTCCTTACGGAAGGATATTCCGAAGCACCGCGGAGCCAAAAGAAGCCCTACTTCAGGAAATGATATCCAGTTTGTAATGAGAAATGAAGGTATGAGATGAGGACCAGGTAGCTGCTGAACAAATATCGTCTACTGGAACCCTAGACCAAAAGGCTGTTGAGGTAGCTACAGATCTTGTGGAATGAGCATGGACGCCAACCGGAGCTGGCTTCCCAGATGAGGTGTATCCCAGCATAATGCACTGACAGATCCAATTTGCTACAGTCACTTTAGCAATTGCCTTGCCCATGGCTGATTTTGCATAAGAAACAAACAACTGGTCCGACTTGCGAAACTCTTTAGTCCTGTGCAAGTAAAAATGCAGTTGTCTGTGTACATCCAATTTGTGCAACGTATATTCTCCTTTGTTGTGAAAATTTGGGAAAAATACAGGAAGATTTATTGATTGATTAATGTTTGATTCTGTAGCCACCTTAGGCAAGAAAGACGGGTTAGTCCTGAGGGACACTCTATCTTTGTGAAAAATAAGGTACGGAGGTTTAATACACAGAGCTTGTAATTCTGAAACTCTCTTGGCCGAAGTAATAGCCACTAAGAAAGCAGTTTTCCAAGACAAGAACTTTAACGGAACCGAGGCCGCCGGCTCAAAAGGTGGTCTCGTTAAGGCTTGTAAGACCAGAGTGAGATCCCACGGGGGAACCACAGTCTTGACAGGTGGTTTCAAAAGAAAAACGCCTCTTAAGAAGGTTTTGCACAACTTAGTAGATGCTAAGGAGCCTATGCCGTCCTCCACATGAAAATGGGAGATGGCCGCCAACTGCACCTTGACTGTGGAGGCACTTGCTCCCTGTCTAAAAAGCAGAGAAAGGAAGTCCAGAATAGTCGGAATAGGGACAGTAAAGGGGTCCAATTCTTTATCTTTGGCCCAGATGGAAAAACGTTTCCATTTACTGTTGTAAAGTTTCCTGGTAGATGGTTTATGAGCCGCCACCAGAATGGCCTTAACGGGGGATGAGATACCGGGAGTCCTAGCCATTAATGGAACTGGATCAACCAAGCAGCAAGTTTGAGATTGACCAGGTTTGGGGTATGGCATCTCGCTGGGTGCGAGATTAGGTCTGGGCTGGGATCCAGAATCCATGGGGGAGCCACACAGTGAGACCGCAGAAAGAGGAACCAGATCTGTCGAGGCCAGAATGGGGCTATGAGGATAACTCTGCTCCCCAACAGACAGGCTTTCTGGATGAATTTCATCATAAGTGGGAGGGGGGGATAAGCATAAAGGAGTCCGGGAGGCCAAGCATGGACTAGAGCGTCTCTGGGGGTCTCCCCTCTGGGGGGAACTATCGCGAAGTACTCGCTGCATTTTGTGTTTAAAGGAGAAGCGAAAAGGTCGCAGAGAGGCTGACCCCATTTGTGGAAGATCTGCTTCACAACAGATGGATTCAGAGACCACTTGTATGGAGTGAGGAACACTCGACTTAGCTTGTCCGCTAATATGTTGGACCGCCCCGGAATGTGCGTTGCTATCAGAAAGCGGTTGGTGGAAATCGCCCATTCCCACACTCTCATGGCTTCTCGACACAGGGGATAAGATCTGGTCCCTCCTTGTTTGTTTATATACCAGACTACTGACATGTTGTCCATCCGGATTGCAATAGTCCCTATGGGAAGAAGGTCGTGGAGAGCTTGCAACGCTAAAAGCACCGCCCTCATCTCTAGGACGTTGATATGTAATGCGGTCTCTAGGGGAGTCCATGTGCCTTGAACGGATCTGCCTGAACAATGCCCCCCCCACCCGAGGCAAGAAGCGTCCGTGGTCAACGTGGCTTTGGCCGGAGGAATTACAAAGGGTCTCCCTTCTCTGAGTTCCTGCGCCTGTAGCCACCACAGAAGGGAGTCCCTGCACACCCTGCTCAGGGGAATTGGCATGCATAATGGGTGGATCGACAGGGACCATTGGACTTGAAGGGTCCATTGTAATATGCGCATTTGCAGACGAGCATGAAGAGAGAGACCGATCGCTGCTGACATAGACCCCAGTGCCCTCAGGACTAACTCCGCTGGAGGAGCAAGGCTCCGAAGAAGGGCTAACACCTGGAATGACAAGCTGTTCAGCCTGACTGACGTTAGAACAACTTTGGAGATTTGTGTATCTAACCTGGCCCCTATGAATTCTAGGGCTTGAGTGGGGCACAGGCAGGATTTCTGCTCATTTACTGAGATGCCTAGGTTGTGGGCCAGAGACAGAGAATAATCTCTCGCCACACAGAGCTGATGCTTGTTGGTCGCGGTGAGGAGCCAGTCGTCTAGGTAAGGGAAGACCTGAATGCCCTGGAGTCTCAGGTGGGCTGCAACCACTGCCATGACCTTGGTGAACACTCTGGGGGCTGAGGTGAGGCCAAATGGAAGAACCCTGAATTGATAATGACTGGCTCCGAGCCGGAAGCTGAGAAACCTCCTGGATCGTTTGTCTATTAATATGTGGTAATACGCATCCTTGAGGTCTAGCGAGCACATCCAGTCGTTCTCCTGCAGCAGGGGGAGAATAGATTGGAGAGTGACCATCCGGAACTTTTCTTTGGGTATGAACAGGTTCAGGGCGGAAAGATCTAAGATGGGTCTGAGGTCCCCCCCGTTTTCTTTGTCACCAAAAAGAACCTGGAGTAATAACCCAATCCGGACTGGTCTGGGGGGACGGGCTGGATGGCTCTTTTTCTTAGCAGCTTTGAAATTTCCAAAGCCGCTGCCTCCCTCTGATCGGGTGGGACATCGGGGAGGCGTCTGAATTTGGGGGGAAGGTTTATGAATGGAATAGAGTAACCTCTGGATATGATCCGGAGCACCCATCAATCTGTTGTAAGGGACTCCCAGTTTGACAGGTGCTCCGACAATCGCCCCCCGACTGCCTCCAGAGAGGGACAGTCGGGCAAGCCCTCAGGGCTGTTGCGCGGGTCTGTCTGAGAAAGGTTCTCTAGACCCGAAATTACGCGGCCCCCCTCTGCCTCTGGGCCGGCGTCCACCTTGTCCTCCTCTGCCTCTGGAGGATGAGTGGTCCGCAGCAGGATGGGATTGCTGAGACTTACGGAACCACAGATTCTTTTGTCCCCTCTGATTCCTGGAGAAGGATCTTTGGGGATTAGAGAAGTGGACTCCGACGGCAGACAGCGTCTTCCTGTCCTTTTCGCTTTGGACCAGCGTATCGCGAACAGTTTTGCCAAACAAGGCAGAACCGTCAAAAGGGGCGTTCGCGAAGGACACCTTGAAGGGGTCCATGAAGTCGCACAGACGGAGCCAGGAGAGACGTCGCAAGACGACCCCGGCTCCGCTAGCTCTAGCGGTTCCCTCCGTTGCATGGGAGAGAAGCCGCATAGAAGTATTTGAGATGGATTTTAGAGTGGCCATTCGAGTCTCAAAAACCTTTTTGTCTGGGACAGACATGGACTCTGGGGGGGCTGCAGCGTATTCCTTAATCAAGTCTCGCTGTAGCCTAATAGTATGTGCCATATAGTTCAGCGCCCTTATGGAAAAGGTCGCTGAAGCAAACATCCGCTTCCCGATCCGGTCAAGTGCTCGAGATTCCTTATCTGGCAGGTGAACCGAAGAACTCTCCTGTGCAAGTTCTTTCTTGGTGGCCACCGCCACCAACATAGCATCAACAGGGGTTCCATTGGCCCAAGACAGTCTATCTGTGGGTGGGCTGAGGACTTTATCAGGGCACCTTGGAATTGGCTCCACGGTGTCGGGCTCCTTCCAAGCCCTGGTGGTAATTAAGTCCACCAGGGGGTCGGCCGGAGGGGACACCCAGGAGGTAGATGGGCCTGCCTCAAAGGCCTCCAGGAACACGGACTCATCAAGGGAAGGCTTTTGGGCTGACCACCCCCCTCTAATACGCAACATTTCCATGATGTCTCCAAAGGAGACATCTTCATGGGGTGACCTTGGGGAACCCTCCGTATCATCTAAGTCCGTGTCTGTGGTAATGGACTCGGGGGAGTCCAGGTGCCTCCTTTTGCACCGATGTTTTCGAGGGACCTCCTCGGTGGGACTGTCCGAAGAGGGCTCGTCCACGGGTTGTTGTTCCTCCACGGGAACTAGCTGGAGGGCTTGGGCAGGCTGTCCAGATGGACGGATGATGGAAGACAGACCCTCATACAGTGGGGGTACAGGTGGATCCGAAGCCCGGGTCGGGGATCTGGAGGACCTCGACAGTACCCTCTCCACTACCTCAAAAGCCGAAGGAGAGCCACTCTCACCAGCCTCTGAGAGCAATCTCCTCGGATCCGAGGAAGGGATCGGGGTCGGAGCCGATGTAGTCGGCGCCGAGGCAGAGGTGTGCTCCGATGCCAACAGCACCGAACACACAGCAACTCCCTCGGATCCGACGCTCAGCCCTCGGCCCCGAGAGCTCGGGTCCGACAAGCTCGAAGGTATAGTCAGCGTCGAAGAGACAACCGCTATCGGCACCGACAGTTCCCCGGGTCCGAAAGGGCCTGGATCCGATGACTCCGAGACCCGAAAACGAGTCAGAGAAGGAGTGATCGGGGCAAATATGGGGCCTGCACTCCCCCCCCAGAGGGGGGGGGGAGGCAAGAGCATCCCCATCTGCATTTGGGTCTGTAAGAACCGACGCATCATCCTATCCATATCCGCTTCGGAGATGCTTCGGGTCGACCTAGATGAAGTAGTAGAGGCAGGCCGGGAGGGCTGCCTCGAAGATCTCGAGGGAGACCTATCCCCCTCCTCTGGCTCCGGCGAAAAACAGGGCGAACGGCGCCGAGAGGAGGGGGATCCGGAGACCCTCGAGGGAGATTTTAATAGTTTTGTTGGCGGAGCCGAAGGATGAGATTCGGCCCGCCTTTTATGGGACTTATGTCCATCCTTATCCTTGTGCCTCTTCTCTCTGAGGGAAGAGGCACTAGTTTCCCCAGAGCTCAAACCCGATGAGGGAGGTTGAGTCCCGGGTAGAGCTAAGGGGATAGATGGCGCCGAAGCTGCTGAAGCCCGAACGGGAGAGGAAGAAGAAGCCGACTCCTGGGGGAGCTTTCCCGCCAGGATCAGCTTGTTCTTCCTATCCCGGAGTGCCCTGGGGTTAAAGGCCGCACAGATTTGGCAGGCCTCTGACAAATGGGCTGCCCCCAGGCACAAAACGCACTGAGTGTGGCCATCAGCTGGAGAAAGCTTCTGGCCACACTCAGTACATTTAGAGAAAATGGCCTTAGGCCCTTCTGACATCTCTCACACACACACCCAAACACTAGGAGGGGGAGGGGAGTGAAGATAAATTAAACAAAAGTGACTCAAAAAACTAGCAGAAGAAGCAGAAAAGGGAAACTAACACACACACACGAAAACTTTGAGAAAAAAATTGGTTTAAAAACCAGCAATGATCTCACCCAGCCAGGAGCTCTTCACAAGGAAGTTTCTTTAGCCGCGGCAAAAAACGATCTGAGGTAATGTGGTTGGTACTAGGGGATTATGGGTAGGGAGGAGGAGCTAGGAGCTCGGATCCTGGTGCTTGGAAAGCTGCCGGATCGGATCAGATACCCACAGGTTGCAGATCAAATGAAGTAACTACTTCGGATCTATCTTTTTTTCCTTACTGATCCTTGTTCTGCTTGCAAATCCTGGAATTTTAAGACTTCACATCTCTCCACACACAAGAAACTATAATCACTAGGTGTGGCAATTTCAATAATCAATGGTACTTTAGTCTTTTTTGGACCTATTACACATAGTGTTCTTGCATCTATTTGTAATGAGTGATCCCATGTGACAAACATCATTGTCATAATGATTTGTGGATCATGTTTCCAGTGTTTACCCCAGACTCTTCTATATTACAGTGTTTACAGAGTCTCCCACTGCAACAGTACACATTATTGGGCATCTGTTTCCAATCTTGTTTTATTGAACCTGCATTTCTCTGTTTCTTCCACTTTTCCAATGGATTTTGTAAACATGCAAGCAGTCCACTAACTTGTGCTGTCGTTATTAGCCTTTTGTCTTTTAGTTTCCTTTCACCTCTCCCTAACCATTCATGCATCAAATTTTGGAAACATGAGATTGTTCCAAAAGTTTTTAATACTTGGCTCTACATTTGTGGACTTTCCAGTTTTCTTTCCTTTCATTTTAGTTTATTATTGGCAACAGTAATTGATAAATCCTGGTCTGTTTTAATACAGTGCGTGTTGCTTTTACATCCATCTTTTTACGACTTTTTTTTTTGATTATCTGTTCCCTTTTCTGTATTCTTCCAACAGCAACACTTCATATGGTTTTCTCTACTCAGTGCTTACACGGGGACATAACTGTTCCCATCTTTTCTTTTATCACTCTAAGATTTTATCTATTACTGATTTAGCTGCACAGTAGTACATCCTATTTATTGTTATATTACATGAATTTCTCTTAATAGTACCAATTACTGTGCCACTATCAGTCTTAACATTGTGGGTTTAATTTACTTTCCGTACTCATTTCTATCTCAATATGCATATTCTTCTCTTAAATCAAGCAGTTCTCCCTTCTCAGACCATTTTCTTTTGAACTAAGACCTGCTTTGCTTTCTACTTCTTGCTCTTCTCTTTGCTGTGCAAATCTAATTGGACTTTATCAGTTTTCTACAGAAAATTCCAGACCATCACCCTGTGTCACATCTTCTTCAGCTTCATCCTGCTCCAGCTGTTGCTGCTACATCTGAGGCCTCATTGGTCCATCACAATGCAACATCAGAGCTGTTTCCTGCTCTTTTCCTTGCTGTGCAATTTAACAGTACAACATAGAAGCGTCCGAGACACTACCCTGTTATGTTCCTTAGATGTATCCTACTGTATCTACTATTCCCTCTTCTGTGGACTTAATGACACATCAAAGGTTCATAGGTGTTTACTAAGCTAATGACCAAAAGGGCCTTTTTAAACCTAGCCAGGCGGGTCTATATTACAAGATTGAAACTTTAGGTAGTGGGATACCTAAAGCTCGATCTATAAATATCGAAACCTAAAAACCGCAAAACGGCCACTTACACACAGGGAAAGAATTTACTTGGCCGTATTAAAAAAAAAAAAAAAAAAAAACAAAAAAAAAACTTTTAATCCCAAATCAAGTGGTGGTGGTGGGGGGGGGGGATTCACCCCCACAACCCCCCGATATGTGTGGGCCTGTGCCCCCTAACTAAATATACCAACTCTGATATCACTCTACATTGGAGAAAAAGGCAAATTCCACATAACGGCCAAGCAAATTTTTTCCCTGATGAAAAATTCGAGGAAGTGTCCGTTGGCAGTTTTTAGCTTTAGCTATTTATGGATCGAGCTTTAGGTATTCAACTACCTAAAGTTTTGATCTTGTAATACAGACCCTAGCCATGCATCCCTAATCTCTGACAAGTTCTGATACCCTTGGTAAGTGTAAGCAGAGGTTTGGGAGATGAAACATTTATAGGTTGCCTGTGTCCATTAGAGACATAGGTGCCAAACTAGGGATGAACTTCCTGCTCCCCATCCACTTGTCCAAGCTGCACTTAAATTGGGTCAGGGAGGAACTCTGCTTCACATGGATGGGGAGCCTGGTTCCATAGACAGGGTAGTCTCTGGGATACATACCTGTCTTTCCAGCAGGTCCTATTTATATCACAGGCAAGGATTAAGTCTTTAGAACAGGTAATTCTGGTGCTGTTTATTTTGTGGATACGCAGGAGGTCCATCATAATGGGGTCTGAAAATCTCTTGTATGCCAGTCATAGATTTCCCCTCAAATGCCTGTAGGAGACAATATAGGGATAGGGCCTTGAGGTGGTCTGCATAGGACATTTTACTTATGCCCTGTGGACATTCCAATTGTTGGATATGTCTGGTTAGGTACACACCAAAGGTGGCATTGCACTCAATGACAAGTCTGATGAATAGTGAATACAGTGGAACAATGACTTCCTTGGACTTGGATGCCATACCTTTGTTTATAAGTTGCGAAACATAGAATGATTTCCTCACTACTGCAGACATGTGATAGTCAAAGGCTAGATTTCTATCTGCGTGTGTCCCTAAGTCCCTGACTACTGGGTCAACCCTAAGGGGTGTGTTGTCAATATGATAGTTACTATGGGTGGATGACTTCCCAAAGAATACTATTACGCATTTCTTGACATTTAGTTTTAGTCCATGACTCTGACACCAGTGTGTCAGCCCATCTTGGAGAAATTT
Source organism: Protopterus annectens (assembly GCF_019279795.1). NCBI lineage: Eukaryota > Metazoa > Chordata > Ceratodontiformes > Protopteridae > Protopterus > Protopterus annectens. Next base: position 519,025,006 of record NC_056733.1, read on the forward strand.
GTGTCAGTGTGCGATTCAATGACAGCTCCTCATCTGCAATCATCTGCAACTTTAGTTAGCCAGAGAACACTGACATTGGCCTTGACTTCAGAGAAGTAAATGCCAAAATGGAGCGGTCCAAGGACTGATCCCTGAGGGACTGCACTTGTGAATGGCCTCTGTGGAGAGATGGACTCCCCATTTCTAACTTCCTTGGTCCTGTCTGTGAGCCAGTTGGCTATCCACCAGGTGACATACGAGTTTGTACCAAACCTCTTGAGTCTGTCAACCATGCCCAAGTGAGGTATTGTGTCAAATGCCTTGGCCAGGTCAAGGTAAAGCAGTTTGAACAATTTTCCCTCATCCATTGCTTTGGTTACTTTCTCAAAAATGTCCACCAGGTTGAGTAAGCATGATCTGCCTTTGAAGAAACCAAACTGGATTGGGTCCAGTGTCCGGAGATTTACTAAATCTCTATTGATCATTTCCATGTTAATTCTTTCCATGGCTTTACATAAGACTAGACTTATGGGTCTGTAGTTTCCAGGGTCCGTAGATGGCCCATCTTTGTGCAGAAGGATGATTGTTGCCTTTCTCCATTCATGAGGCAGGAAGCCTGTTTGGAGGCTACAGTTAGACAGTATTTCCAGAGGCCCTGATAGGTCATGTTTCATGCTACTTAGAAGGCATTCTGGGATACTGTCTGGCCCACTGATGCAGTGCTCGTGTTCTTAGATAGAGCATTAAGGACCTGCTCCCTAGTGATACTAGGGGTAGTTATATTTGATAGCATTTCCTGAGGGAAGGTTGAGGGGGAGAGAGAGGGGTAAAGTTGGAGCTGAATACATCAGCTAGGAGGTTTGCTATATCTTCTGGCTCATTACAGGTGGCTCCATTTACAACAAGCTCTGCACACAATTGTGTACCTTTGTGCCTTTGATGTTGCCGACATAGCTAAAGAATGCTTTGCGGTTGTCCTTGGCCTGGGAGGCCAAACTTACCCCTGTGATAACCCCGACTAACCACCATACCCTTTACCATAGTTTGAAGACCTGTGCAGTCATTATTAGGATTCAGAGACAGTTTGAGAATGGACTTGCTTTCCTTTACTACAGACGTTCATCATATAAGCACATGTCCCAGTTCCAGTTCTACCATCACTGAAGCTATTTTTTCAGAATATGCTGATGTGTTTGATGACAAGCTAGGCAATGCTCCAGTTGTGTATTCTATGAAGTTAAATCAAGAGGTCAGTCCAGTGGTCAGACCAGCAAAAATAATTCCAATAGCAATACAGAACAATATTAAAGCTCAGTTGAATAAAATGGTACAGCATGGTGCAATTTGTCCAGTTACAGAACCAAATGAATGGCTATCGCCTATAGTAGCAACTCACAAAAAAGGCTCAGACAAAATTATGCATCAACCCAAGAGACTTGAATAAGCCATTGAAAAGACATTATCTCATGCGAACAGTCAAAGAAGTCCCAACTCTAATAATGAATGCCACTGTATTTTCCATCTTGGATGCAAAGAGTTCATTTTGTCAAGTAATGCTTGATTGCAAATCTTCACGACTGACTACATTCAGTACCCCATTTGGAAGATGTAGATTTCTCAGGATACATTTGGAATAAATTCTGCAAGTCATCCAACGTGCAATGAACCAGATCTTTTCTGGTTATCCCTGTGCCATAATAGGACATGATTTATTGGTCGGAGACAATGGTGAAGTAGAGCATGACAGACACCAAGTTTTGGACCGAGCACGTGAAGTGAATTTAAAGCTCACTCCTCAAGTGCAAATTCAGACTACCAGTAGTCACATATGTAGGTCATTTGTTTACTAGTACTGGGTTACGTCCAGACCCATCTAAGCAAGCAGATGATGTTCAAGCTCTACAACTTTTTCTTGGTATGGTTAACTATTTGGGCAAGTTCATATCAGATTTCAGTGAGCTGACAGCACCTTTTAGAGAGCTAACACGCAAGAATGCTGTATGGTCATGGCTAGAACAGCGCCAAACAGCATTTGATGCTCTTGAGCAGAAAATTGCCAACCCACCTACACTCATAACTATGATGTCAACAGACCAGTTACTCTTTCCTGTCACTCCTCAAAGTTTGGTCTAGGCGCAGTTCTTCTTCAAGAGGGTAGACAAGTAGCATATGCATCTAGAACTCTTACCCAAACTGAAATGCAATATGCTCAGATTCAGAACTTTTGGCAACTGTGTTTGCATGTTCCAAGTTTCATGATTATATTTATGGTCGTGATATCCAGATTGAGACTGATCATGAAGCTCTAGTTACTAACTTAACGAAGCCTATGCATTCCGCTCCAGCAAGATTGCAAAGAATGATGTTTAAATTACAAAAGCACAGCTTCAAAATGTTCTATACAAAAGGTAAACTTCTTTATCTGGCTGATACCTTATCCAGAGTGCCCAGAAAAACAACAGAACAGCTTGATGCAGAAAATTTTGACTTTGATGTCATGGAAGTGCATAATTTTTCGACCACAAGACTTGATAAGCTGAGAGATCATACAAAGACTGATCCTGCTTGCAAAAGCTCAACCACTACATCCAGGTAGGATGGCAGTCAAATGTACCACCTGAAGTGCAACCTTATTTTCCTTGCAGAGATGTTGTTGATGAAGGATGGCATTTTCAAAAGTCCTAAAGTTGTTGTTCCTGCTTCCTTACAACGGGAATATATCCAGACTTTGCATCATGGTCATCCAAGGTCTGAATCTACTACAAGAAGGGCCAGAGGACTGATATTTTGGCCTTCTCTAGCAAAAGACATTGGCAAAGTACTTTCTGCTTGTTCAGTATTGCAATAGTACTAAACTGAATTTTCAAAAAGAGCCACTTCAGCTAAGTCAGGTTCCTGAACTTCCTTGCTCAACAGTTGCCACTGACATATTCGAGTGGAACAATCCATATTACTTAGTGTTGGTCGATTCTTATTCAAACTGCTTTGAGATTGATTTGTTACCCAACCTAACGTCTACTTATGTAATTACCAAGCTGAAACATAATTTCTCAGTACATGAAGTCCGCATTAGCTGATATCTGACAACGGTACACAATTTATTAATCAATTGTTCCAGAGATTTGCAAGAGAATGGGACTTTGTACATGTTACTAGTAGCCCTGAACACCCACAGTCAAATGGTCTAGCTGAACATGCAGTACAGACTGCAAAGCAATTACTGGAGAAGTCAAAGTATGACAATACCAATGTCTTTTTGAATCTACTCAATCTCCGAAACATACCCGTGACAATATACTTGGCTAACCTGCTCAAAGATTTCTATCTAGGCAAACCAGAACAACACTGCCTATCAGTCCTTGTTTGTTGATGTCTAAAGTTAAGAACAACAGAGCAATCAAATCCCAACTAATCAGAAAATGTTCTTTTCAGAAGTCCGTTATGATAAGACGAGCAGATCTCTTTGTTCACTGAAAAAAGGAGAGAGAGTGAGGATACAAACTGCGATGGGTTTCCACCAGATTGGTCAAGTGACAGGTATATGTGCAGAGACAAGATCCTATTTTGTGAAATCTGAAGGTGTGGCTACAGGAGAAATCGCAGACATCTTCCTGTATCAGAACAGATATCGCAGCATTGTTCCTGTGATGCAGACTCAATCTCAGAGTAAACCAGATAATGTTCCTTTTGCAGAACATGTCTTAACTCCAGTTTCAGTTCCTGATAATGTTCCTGATATTCCTAAGACTGAACATTCAGCAGAGACAGTTCCAGTTGCTAACCCCGATTCCAGATTTTATATCACACAATATGGTCACATCTCTAAATAGAATGTGAAATACACAGCATCTTGGACATGATTATCTATATATATTTAGTTTTATATAATTGCATGTCAGAAGATTATCGTGTATTTATTGCGTGCCAATCAATGTCATAAATGATGAATAACTTATTTTTCAAAGAGGGAGGATGTAGAATATGTGTGTGTGGGGTACCTTTAAAAGCATCTCTAATAAATAGCAGGCACGTGCTAGCTTCAGTGCCATTTTGAAAGTGCAGCCAGACAGTGAACATGAATGACAGATAGTCAGTATATAACTTTATCTAAGTTAAAGTTACCTCATTTCCTGATGTGTTTGTACATAATAAAGCTGTCTGAACATAACCCACGCTGGTTCGTCTACTCCACCCTGAAAAGACAAGTGAGATGAATGATACCCATGCTTACTGATGTACCAGTCTATTGACATACTGTCTTGTCTGGATTGCTATTATTCCCAGAGGGAGAGAGTCTTGGAATGTTTGCAATGCCAGAAGCACCACTCTCATCTCCAGAACACTGATATGCAAGTTGGCTTCTTTGGGGGGCCAAGTGCCTTGGACCATTTTCTCCAGAAAATGCCCCTCCCACTTAATCTGGGAAGCATCATTGGTCACTATGGCCTTGGGCTGAGGCAGGAAGAAAGGATGACCTTGTAATACCTGTTGAGATTGCATCCACCAGCAAAGGTATCTTTTGCATACTTAAGTTATTCCTATCTTTGCTGACATAGGTTGATAGAGTACTGACCACTGTGTTACTATCATCCACTGCAGAATTCTCATGTGGAATCTCACTAAAGGGACAAATTATTGCTGCTGACATTGACCCCAGGGCTTGCAGAATTAATCAGGCTGAAATTCTGGTACTGCAAATTAATTTTCCTGACCTGCAGTCTTACTGTTTGCATTCTTGATAAAGAGAAGCTACCATAGTCTGTGTTGGTTGTACGTGAGAATTGTCATTTATGGTTATTCCAAGATGTGAACAAGTCTGTAGCACTCGATCTCGTGCCATCAGTCGATGCCTGATCGGGGAGGTAACAAGCCAGTCATCTAGATATGGAAACACCCAGAATCCTTGCAGTCTCAAGTGAGCTGCTATCACTGCCATGCACTTGGTGAAAGCCCTGGGGACCGTGGTGAGGCCAAAGGGCAGTGCTCTGAACTGAAAATGACTGGCTCCCAGCTGGAAGTGGAAATACATTCTGAATTGTCTGTTCATCTTTATGTGAGGGTACACATCCTGAAGATCTATAGAGCAAATCCAGTCGTCCTTGCCAAGAAAGGGCAGAATGGACTGAACCGTGACCATCCAGAACTGCGTGTGGCGAACTGACTTGTTCAATACGCTGAGATCCAAAATAGGTCTCCAGTCCCAGTTTTCTTTGGCACTAAAAAGAATCTTGAGTTACGTTCCGGATTCCACTGGTCTGGTGGTACCTCAGATGACTTTTTTCTAGTAGCTTTTCTATTACTAGTGCTGTTGCTTTCCTCTGACTGGGTGGAACATCAGGACATTTTCCTGTCAATGGAGGAGGTAGGGAAAAAGGAATTACATAAGCTCTGGAAATAATTCTCTGCACCCAGCTGTCTTTTGTTATATCTGGTGCAGAGATAAGTGACCCTGACTGCCTCCAGAGGTGGACAACTGGGCCTCCTTTCAGGAACGCTGAAAGGGTCTGTCGGCAAAGGAATCTCTAGACTCCTGGTTTTGCAGGACTCCTCTGCCACAGGGTCGTTGCCTTCCATTAGTTTCCACTGAGGCAGAGGGGGCTGATGCATCTCCTGTGTGTCCTGGAAAGGACCCTGGAACTTTCTGAACTACATTTTTCGACCTCCCCACTGATTCATGGAAAAGGAACTCTGAGGGGTTGAAAAATGCACGCCCACTGCAGACAGGGTCTTTCCATCTTTCTCACACCTGGAGATAGTGTCATTCACTGTGCAGCCGAATAAAGAACAGCCGTCAAAAGGAGCAATGACAAACAAGGACTCGAAGGGGGCTGTGGAAATAACACAGGTGCATCCAGGCATGCCCTCTTAAGGAAATGCCTAAACCCACAGCCCTTGAGGTGCCTTCTGCAGCATGTGAGAGAAGTCTCATGGATGAATTAGATATAGCTTGAAGGGTAGCCATCTGAGAGGATACTGAAAATTGAGCCTCAGCAGTTTCAGTTCCAGAAAGAGATTTTGATAACTCTTTAATCAATTCTCTTTGAAGCCTTGTTAAGTGAGCTAGATAACTCAGCTCTCAAACTGCAAATGTTGCTGAAGCAAACACGCTTCCCCACATCTGTGCATTGCCCTAGACTCTCTATAAGGAGGATGGGTAGTGATGCTCTGTTCTGCAAGTTCCTTTTCTGTAGCTGCCACCATGACCATGGCATCTACTGGCACCCCTTTACCCCAATATTCCCTGCCTAATGGTGGAGCCAGACTCTGGTCTGGCCACTTGGGGATAGGCTCAACTGTAACAGGTTCCTTCCATGCCTTTCTAGAGACCTAGTCAATGAGCTCAATGGCAGGTGAAGTAACTCAGGAGTTAGATGGGCCAGCTCCAAAGGCTTCCAGAAATACTGATTCCTCTGGAGAAGGGTCTTGGGAAGACCAGCCACCATTCTGCTTAAGGATCTAAACAGGGTCTCCAAATGAGACCTCATCAGGTGTTGATTTTGAGGACCGCTCTCCATCAAAGTCTATATCTTCAGTGACTGTTCAAGAGAGTCCAAGCGCCTCCTTTGCACTTCCTCTTCCTAGGGACTTCCTCGGTGGGGTGATCCAGTGAGGTATCAGAAGAGATTAGGATATTCTACTTGGAGGTCTGGTAGCTTTGGGCTGGCTGTCACTGGGGGTGGAATGTAGAGGCTCATGGTGCACAGTCATCTGAGATGTAGAGGGTGGATCCGAGGGGGAAGGCCCCATCTTCCTGTTGGAGCAGAGAACACTCTTCACAACCTCAAAGGCAGATTGCTCCATACAGAAGGAAGGCAACGGAGCACAGAAAGCATGTTTCTGGCCCATCACCTTCCTCTACTCCGAAAGCAACCCACCCAAAGCAGAAGCCAGAGCCGAGTTGTCCAGTGCTGAAGCTCTGAGAGAAAGAGAACGCCCTGAAAACCTCAGAGTCGACTCCAGCTTCCCGGATCAGGCAGGGATGCTTCAACTTAAGAGTTATTTCTGGCTCCAAGCATGTTGGAGCCGGTGGACTTGGAACAGTATCCGGATCTAAAGAAAGGGCTTTCTTTGGATCCAAACCAGATGGACCTGGAACGCTTGGATCCAAGGACTCAAACAATAGGCTGAATTAGAGAAGGAGCAGTAACGGGTGGAGTAGTGGATGACTGTGCTTCCTGACCCGAGGGAGTAGGAGCCATTAACAACTCCCATTTGAATTTGCAACATGAGAAATGTCATCAGTCTCTTCACATCTGCTTCAGTAAGACTCCTGGAGAAATTAGAAAATGCCAGGAATTGAGACTTACGAGTGCCTTACCAAAAAAAAGTGCAGTGGATCCAAACTAGGAGAGTAACGGGTCCTGGGTAGAGCCTTTGGATCCAAGACAGTAGGATCCGATGAAGTTTTTCTCACAGCTGAAGAATGTCAAATCATAAGTTTTAGATCTTGTTTCTTTGCTTTCCTAGGAGGTGGAAGACTCCAAAGGTTTAGACCTCTCCAATGGGTCTTTGATTTTCTGTTTGGGGGACTGAGCCTCAGTGATGGCCTTAGAAAAAGAGATAAGCAGCAATTCCTTTAATATTAATTTATTTCTCCTGTCTGCAACAGCATGCAAATTAAACTTTCTGCAAATGCTGCAGTCTATTTTTAAATGATCTGGACCAAAGCAATTACACAAAGAGAATGGGCAGAGAGAGGCAATTTGTGCCCACACTTCTCACATTTTTTGAATCTCAAAGGACCTTTAACAGACATCCTGTCAGCAATATAAAGAAACAAAAATATACAGCAACATTTTTTTTTAAACTAGGAAAGAACAGGAAAGTAAGGTATCCGCAATGATACTAAGGAATTACAATGGAAAGAAAGGATAATACCAGCAATTGTAAATGTGCGAGGGCTGGGAAGGAAAGTAGGCCTACCAACAATGGTAGGAAGAGAAAATACACTAAGTGTTCATGCAGAAGAAAATATTATTTGAAAAAGAGAAAAAATATGGAAAAAGACTCATCTCCCACTTTAACTTGAGAGTTGAAGGCAACCATATCTAGACACGAAAGATGCAAATGAGCTCTGAGAGATGTTAGGGGTTGGTACACTATGGGTAGGGAAGGAGCTTGAGAGTTTTTTTTGGAGGCCATGAGCTAGTGTAATGGCAGAGTCAGAACTGAGGATTGTATCCAAATCCATTAGTTGAGGATTGAATGAAAACTGACAACATCAGATCTAAGAATTGCTACAGTCAGTGTAGGTTCACTGACAAGAGAGAGTTTGGAAATGGATGGAAATATCATAAGAGGGATGCTGGACATCCAATGTATTCAGGAGACAAGATGGGAGGGTAGTGCAGCAAAGCTACTTGGCTTAGGATCCAGGGTCTACTACTCAGGAGGACAGACTAGAAATGGTGTGAGAATTGTGGTGAGGGACAGGCTTCAGAAGACAGAGAAGGAAGAGCACTGAGTAGCAGCATTTCTATTCAGCTCTGTCTCTCCAGATTTTCTATGACAGGAATTTTATGAAATAACTATCCTAACTGTGGATATTTTTTAAGTTTTTTTTATTCCTCTTGATACAACGAAGAATATTATCTAAACATTTTTTTAGAATAATTTAATTTTCCTGTCAAAATTTCTGTGATATCCTGATCTTCACCAGTTAAAAGATGAGCTTCTCTAAAACAGCACATCAGGATGCTACCTTAAAAAAAGGAAATACAAACCTTGCTGAGTAATATACAAGAATTAACCAGCAAAATTGACAGAATGGACTTGCTGGATGATTTCAAGGAGAGATGTACACATCAAATGGACACTATTCATTACGACTTGAAAGAACAAATCTCAGGAATCCAAACAGCTCCAATGATATGGACACCTCACACAAAAAAACTTCTGGACAAACTTGGAAGACATGGAATGGGGTACTGCTAGTTTAAAGAGGTTGCCAGAAAATGGAACATGGAAAACCTTTGAACAAAAAAAGAAACAGAAAATAACTAATATCGGATACATATATTTTTATTTTCCTCCTTTCTACGCGAGTGACCCAAAAAGATGAAACTGGATCAACAGGTAAGATCTATGAACTTTTTTTGTTCACAGATAATTTATTACTGCCTTTTATAGCGCTGTTGGTGATGGTATAGTTTTATATTTAGTTACGGCATTTTACTTTAAATGATTAATAGTACATTTTCTCATAGTATAAGTAGTTAAATAAAACTGCTTGGTTGAATGTTGTATTTGTGATAAAGATTAGTAGTTTATTTTAATTTATTTTAGTAATATTTTTCATAGTACATGTAATCAAATAAAAATGTTTGGTTGAATGTTGTGTTTATGATAATGATTAGTTGTTTTTAACTATATTACTTAGCGCTTATAGATCTGATGCCTCTTTGCTTCATTACACAATCCGGTTTGTGAATAGTAAATGTAGCCCTTTGTGGGGATATAAATGAGATATTGAGATGGTTATGTTGTACAGTGCTGAGGTTGGTTGTCTTATTTCGGTGTTCAGTATTATTAATTGCTTTCTTTCTTTGGTGGTTTAATGTCTGTATGCTTCTGTGTACCCCTTTGCCGGCTTATGGTTATGCTTATTTAACCTTACGTGAATAATAGTGTTTTTTGTAGCATGATTTCATTAATTCTAAAAGCTCTGCTTTACTTGTGGTTGCTTTGGTAAGCTTTAGATGTTGCTATGGCAACACTCGGTTTTGGGACAGCTTTGCTGTCATTTTATCAGTTAACAGTTATACAACAGGTTCGTGCCTTTAAATTAAAGCTAAATGAGTTTACACTCTTAGTTTCCCACTGAAAATGATAAAAGTTGTCTCCAGAGCTCGAGAATAACTCCACGAGATGCCTGTTGAGCCGAGGTGTCCGTTTTTCGCATCATCATGCTGTTTTTGAAGTTTAATTGAATTCTACACTGTTCTGCTGCTAGATGGTGCTATTGGATCGTTTAAGCGCCCAGGAAGCATACAGCAGATCCTTACAAATCCGTGAATGGCAAGACTTAAGAAATTTTGTTTCAAATGAAAAGGACAGTTATAAAACAGTATGTAAACTTGTTTTACTTTATGTAAACTGTGCAAGGTAGCTTTCTTTTAACAGGTTATTTTTTAAAGCATATTCAATTAATTTAGTCTCGCTAGTCCATGAACATAAGGAATATGGTTGGAAATTACTGCATGTATTCAAATCACAATATTTCCTATCCTGTCAACTATATGCTGGATTAATTTTTTTAATGCATTGTTGGTTTACAGGAAATGTAATTCTCTATAAACAAAGTAAAAAGATCCCTGAATGTCACACAGGCAACTAAAAATATGATGGTTTCAATAAGACAATGGTAAATTCACATTCTTTACTGCAGTAAGACTACTAATAGTAGATGATTTGTAATGGTTTAGTGAGGTACGGTCCTTAGGGCTACATCTTAATTGTACCTTCTGGTTATAGATATTTGATTTATCAGCACTCATAATCATCTACTTGTAACACAGTTAGTCAGAAGTGCAATAGGTTTTGATATCTGAATACATACCCTTCATATATATTACAGAATAATCAGTTTTCATTTACTCTATAGGAAATCTGTATAGCATAATACACTATTTATCAGATCCAAATAAAACTACTCTGACATGTACATAATTTTACATGATTAAAACTGTATTTTTCAACTTACAGATGATAACTTTCTTGGGAGAAAGAGAGACGTCTTATGTGCATGTAAGGTAAATGGGGTATATTCTAGTTTAATGACAGTACTAAAATATAGCACAGAGAAAGGGTGACTATTCATAATTATTACCTGTAAGCTAGCTAGTTATGATAAGTTTACTTTGCAAATCCCTTTTTTGCTTCTTGGAACAGCAAGCCTGTCATTTATATGGCTTTAAATAGATTTTTAGTTATTAAATTTGTTAACAGAGCATTGTCAGTTGTATTCTAGTTTATTTGGACAAGCACCGAGCACAGACTAATTTTATAAGTAATATTTATGTATAATTAGTTAGCAAGGATTCTGATAATGAGAATAAACCAATATAGTTGGTAAGAACATATTAACACAGATTACATTCTTAAACTATACATAGACGCTCCTAATTCCAGCAGATGAATATTGTAACCTCAGACATTGTATTGCCAAAGCTACTACTTGTTTTTAAAGCTTGTATCTGAATGGTTGCCTTTTAGAATTATCTTGTCATACAATAGTTACACTCTCCATCAATAAAAATAGTAGTCATGAATCATTAAATCTTTCATGATATAGCTAAAGGAAGTAACTTTATTGCAAGGAATGAATTTCATACAATTACTAAAAACATAAATGACAGGCCTGCTGTTCCATATTCAGGCTTGTGTTTGGGCTTAGTGTTTGTGGAGGCTGTGTGTCTGAGCACATGTTCAAGGACATCCTGGTTTAGCCAAAGCCATTAGGCATTTCAGTGAGAGAGGATTGCTTAAGGTCACTGGCTGACTGGGTCGCCTGGACTACAGCTTAGAGTAAGCACCTCATTGGTTCTTTTCAGCTTTTTTTAAAGTTGTCTCAGGTTTCAACTTTGTTACCTAAGAAGTTAAGTTTGGGAGCGTTTCTGCCATTTCACACTGAGCTAATCGAAGGAAGGACACCGAGCAAACTTGGATCTATAATATATAACATTAAGTATCCTGTTTTTTGCTTATTTTTTCGAGTTATTTATAGCACTAGTCTACTGCATACTTTTCTAGCTAATTTCACTGTGTGTGAGGCATTAACTGGAAATTGTCCACTTTTATTAAGCATCTGTTTGGGTTGTTTGATTCTGATAACTTGTTTGCAGTCAAAAGCTTCCTCTAGAGGCTCCTTTATCTGTTTAAAACTTTAATTTAAAGGCTCACTGCTGCTCTTCTGCTTGAGAAACAATTCTGCAGTTTGTTTCCCACCTTCCCTATTTGTATACTGTCTTATAGTTGGTGGCTTTGCAGTTGCCCGCCCCTACTGTAAATTTGATCTGGGACACTCCTCCCAGTCTAGTGTTATTACCTCATTCTACCTAATACAGGGAGAACATTTGAGAAGGTCAATCCACTTAGTTACTGCTCCTCCTTTCTCTCCTTCCACTTAACATTTTCTAAGCTTGTTTCCTGCCTTTTCTGTGGGTAGTCTAGTCTGGATACAGATTTGCTGTGTCCAGGACTGTTTGTGGGCTTCTGAGCCCCTAAGCCTTTTTGTGTTGGAGGGAAGCCTTCTAGCTTAATTTTGTTTCTTAGAACTAGCCAGTTTTTTTAGTTTCAGCACTCAAGTCTGTTTCTTTGAGCTCAGCACTTGTTCAGAAATCGTTGTAAGCAAATAAGCTATAAATTACTACAGCACTCAACTTTCCTCACTTCTCTAGAGGAAAAAAGTTTCTAGTACATAACAAATAAGTACCTATCCAGGCATGTCTAAGGGTCAGCTCCCGGCATTTTCTCCTGTCTACCTGATGAATCTGGGTATCTTGGGGCAATGCAGCAATTGCCTTATGTACACAGACAACCCTCTCCTCCTCCTACCACCCAACACTAACCTGTGAGAGATGCACTTATATAGCCAAACTGTAAGCAAAGCTCTCTTCATCCAAGACTGGACTAGACAGTCAAGAGGAGAAGGGTAAACACTTCCACCACACCACACTCATCACATAGTCCCTCAAAACCTACACCACCAAAACACACACAGAAGCACAAAACACACACCTACATTTGCGGAGGCTCTCAGTAAAAGCCTGCCCAAGCAACAGGGACCTCCAAAGCAGAAACACAAGCAACCTCCAACCCCAACACAACCCAAATGACACATAGCCCACAAACTCAGTGTGCCACTCAACCACAGCCCATAAGGCATAACAACGTACCCAACACTCTAGTCATAGGTGACTCTATAGTCAGGCACACTGATGTTCCACTCACCAGGCTAAACAAGGAGAGAGTTACTGTGAGCTGCCTGTCGGGTGCCAGGATCCGCCACATAACGCATGCACTCAGGTCACTCCACAACAAATAAAAATATGACTCTGTCATTGTCCATGTTGATGTGAATGACCTGAGATGTACCTCCCCGGGCTACATGAAAAGGGACATGGAGGAGCTGTCCGATCTTGTAGCCCAGGCAGGTATGACTCTAGCCCTGAGTAGCATCCTGCCATCACCCAGAATGATACCACAGTACAAGGATAAAATGACTGACTTCAACAATTGGCTAAGCTTCTGGTGTCATTCTAAGGGGATCCAGTATGTCTGCCTGGGATGACATGCTCGACAAACCATGATGCTTTGCCAGAGATGGCCTGCACCTGTCGCCCCTGAGATTCCGGATACTGGCTAAGGCTCTAGCCACCACTATAGTGCCTTTTTTAGGCAAGGTTCAAATGACAAACTCACCACTGTAACAGGTACAAGCAAGTAGAATCTGAGCGTATTGCTACTCAATGCTAGAAGTCTAAACCTCAAAATGCACTCACTCTAGGCACTCCTTAAAATGGAGAACATCGACATCTGTGCCGTGACAGTGACCTGGTTCAAGACTCCAGACAGTACCCCTGCATTACCAGGCTATAATTCATACCACCTCTTTCGGCCACCTAACCTGGACTGAAACACTAAAAGCGGAGGCGTGTCCATATTCATTAAGGATATCCACACCTCCAGGACAGTTGCACAGCATAATGCATCCGAGATTATCCAAGTGCAACTAACTCTGGGCAAGACCGCAATCCAAATTGTAGCTTGCTACAGATCCCCCACTATGCCCCAGGATTCCCACTCCTCATTTCCTGATACACTGGAAAATATTAGGGTACAACCTAACACCCTAATAATGGGCGATTTCAACTACCCCACCATTAACTGGGAAAACTACTCCTGTACCAACTCTTGTGCTCATCAACTTATCCACACCCCCACCAAGGGCAGCAATATCCTAGACCTGGTTATTACCAACATGGGCAACCAGTGCTCCACACCAGAGGTCAATTCCTCATTGGTCAGATCCGACCACAAGCTAATCACCATAGACATCCACATCCCTCCCCCACCCCCCCATTAGGGAAACCACCGTAAAAAATGTTTCCAAACCAACTTCACACTTCTTAACACAGAAGTGGCTGATGGAAAATAGAGATACGACTGCTGAATCCTACACAAATGCACTTTGTAAGCACTTACACGAGTGCATGGATTGTGCAATCCCTAACAGAGCCAAGATGCTATCCTCCAAAAAAAGAAAGCCAATCTGGTGGTCCCCTGCCATAAACAAATTCTACAACAGAAGAAAGAAACTGTTGCAAAAAAGAGTAAAATCCCATGATTGGAGGAACTCCCTGGTCAGCCTCAGTAGGAAGCTGCGATCCCTCAAAATCCTCCAAAGCTACTTACGAAAACAAAATCGCCAATGACTCTAAAGACAACCACAAAGCATTCTATAGCTATGTCAAGAATCTCAATGACAACACTCAGATCTGCTCTGCTCCAAGTTACAGTACAATGGCACTAAATATACAGAACCAACTGATATTGCCAACATCCTGGCAGATAGATTCAGTGCTAACTTTATCCCCCTCTCATCCCCTACAGGGCCCATTTCTATACCGGAAGAATGCAAAGTTCTTGTAATCACGGCTGCAAAGGTAAAAAACACACTCTCCAAAGCCAAGAACACAGCATCCATGGGACCTGACAACATCCCAAGCTGCGTTCTACATGAACTACAGAACAAACTGGCACCCCACCTAAGTACCATGTTCAATCATAGCCTCACCTCAGGCTATGTGCCCACTGAATGGCACACAGCGACGGTTATCCCACTCCACAAAGGGGAAGCCACCACAGACCCCAGAAACTACCGCCCCATTTGCCTGATGAGCCTGGTCTGCAAGGCTATGGAACATATCATCATGGAACTTATAAACAATGACATTGGTAATCTCCAAACTCAGGACCCCACACAGTTCGGGTTTGTAAAAGGTAGATCATGTCTCCTAAACCTGACAGACTTCTTTGAAGCGGTCACCAAAGCCATAGATGAGGGTAAGGTGGTTCACACAGCCTATCTAGATCTCGCCAAGGCTTTCAACACCATCCCTCACTCTGGAATTATAGATAAACTCACTAAACTAAGTATAAATCCCTATGCCACAAGATGGGTTGCCACTGACAAAATCCACACTGTGAAAGTAGCAGACTCCAAATCAAACTTCAGACCAGTGACAAGTGGAGTACCACAGGGTTCAGTCCTGGGTCCTCTCCTGTTTGGTATCTACTTCTCTGAAGTACAGGCTAACACAGAAGGTCTTTGGCTAATGAAGTTCACAGATGACTGCAAACTTGGAGCCATAATCAAAACTCCAAAAGATGTGGACATCCTACAAAAGGGCCTCGCTGAGACAGATGCCTAGTGTCAAGCCTGGCCTCAAGCTCAATGCTAAAAAGTACATTGTCATGCCCTTTTGGTAAAAACTCTGTACCCATGAACTGCCACATAGGCAGTAGTCTACTTAACACTGAAAGTGTGATAAGAGACCTTGGGGACACAGGTGGACAGTAGTCTCTCCTTTGACAATCACATCGCTACAGTAGTCAGAAAATCCTTCTACGTGGCACACCTCATCACAAAAGTTTGCTAATCCAGGAAAAAACTCGTTATACAGTACAATGCCCCTTTTGGTATGTACCTCACAAGACATCTACAACAACGGGAAAGGCCACAGAAATACCTCACAAAGAGGATTACTGGCCTCAAACAGATGCCCAATGCAGACAGTCTCAAAAAACTGCAGCTTTACTCTGTCGCATATCGCCTACTCAGAGACGATCTCTGCCTAACACAAAGCTATGTCAAACTCAGAGCTTTTGGACATGCTCCACTTAAAGAAATCCCAATCCCTCCGAGCTACACGCTCTAAGGACCTAAACCTTATCACCACAATAAACAGAACATGCTGGAGAGATAGATTCCTGTCCCAGTGACTACCCATACTCTGGAACAAACTACCTATCTATATCAAACAAAGCTTCTCATTAGCACTCTTCAAGAAAAATCTTGATGACTGGATTGGAGATAGGAAATTCACCCCGGGGATCACTTCTGTGGCTCTGTTCGACAGTGGCACAGGAAAATAATTTTCTTGGGTGGAGAAAGCCAGGGTACCTTTTGGCTAGGCTTATACAGGCCCTAGGGCCAATAGCCTAGTACCTACCTATGAGTTAACATACACAGGTTTTTTTTTGTGCTGTTCAGACTTCAGATTTGAAGGCACTGAATTCTATTTTGTATTATTTTTTGGCTACATGATGGGTTATGTATACAACATAAACATAAACAGAATGATTCTTTTTGCAGTATTATAACCAGGTACACACAGCTGATTATTTTATTAGTAGTTATATTGATGTTTGCTAATATGTTAACATTTATAAAGTGTTAGATATGGTTGTAAATATTTGTTAGTTATGTATCTTACAAAGTGATTTTTATATGATTATTCTATTTATTAACATGAATAAGAATTCAGAGTAGATATTTCTCAGACAGATGCTGATTAGATGTTGCTACTGAACAGAGGGTTATTTTGAGTGATCATATGTCACTCGAATTGGGAGTATTATACTCCAGAGGGGTTAAGGGTGGTTATGAAGTTATTAGTTTAAGTTATAATAGTTTACTATTAGCTTTCTTGACATTTTCCACAATTTTTAAAAGAGTAAAATTCTACTTTTTTTGATGTATCCACATTACTTTAAAAATAATATATCTCCAGGTATTCCTTTTATTTACATTAATAATCTATGGTTTTGGTCTCTTTCAACACCATACTACTGAAAAACATTAATGGATTAAATAATCCAAATAAGTTTCTTTAAATATCTCAAACTGCATAAAGTTCAATTAATATTTTTACGTGAAACCCATTTGAAAACAGAGGATATACTTAGATTAGATACTTATAGGTTCATAGGTTAGTACTAAGCTAACTGCCCTTGCGAGCCATTTTAGGCCTGGCTAATTATCCCTTGCGAGACTCAAACCCTGCACCTTGTGTTTGTAAGGCAAACACCTTAACCATTAGGCCTCCCTCCCATACTAAATCATATTCAGTGTTAGCTAGTTCAGAACATTATCAAAAGAAAAGAAGAGTAGCTATCTTATGAAACAACTCATTACCTAAACCAAAAATTATTAACACACAAAGATAATAAAGGAATGTTCTGTCTAATTACTATTCAGTTTAATAACAAAATATACACCTTAGTAAATCTATACTGGATTCCAGGAACAGGTGCTGATATGGTAAAACAACATTTTGATCATATAGTACAGCTTTCTAAGGGACATATAATATTAGTTGGTGATTTTAACTGTATTTTAGACAATAAAGAGTCAACAACACATAATAAAAGAAGAATTACAGCTTCAGCCAAATTGTTAAAAGATTTCTTTGGAAACTTATTTCTTGAAAGATATACATACCTTTGCTGATTCTGATTCCTTAGCTTATACTTTTTTTCAAATAGACATAATATACATTCAAAGATAGAGTTTTGTTTTCTAATGATTTAGTAGATTCTTTAATTAATACTAAGGTGATTACATGCCCATTATCTGATCATAATTCAATAATTTTCAAATTTTTAGTTACCCCAATCTGTAATGTTCAAATAAATAGAATGCCTGCCTACATAACTAAATTGAAAGATTTTAAAGATTTCATAACATCAGAAATCCAGAATATTATTGAACAAAACAATATAAATAATATTTCTGACATCTTTGTATTAAAAGCCTAAAGCTTAAAAGCCTACTTCTATGGCAGAATTATAAATTGGTATAACAAAAAAGGAAAAGTTGGGATGAGCAGTTAATAGAAATACAAAATAAGACAGATTCTTTGAATCTTATTCAAGAAAAAGATACTAATAAAAATATCAAAAAAGAAATAAACTCCTTGAATACTAAGTATATGGAAATACTGAATCATAAAACTATGACTATTTTAGAAAAATTTAACGTCTTAAAATTCTCTACCAATCCTAGATCTCTTTACTGGCTAATAAAACTAAAAGAATTAACAAATTCAATCATATAAATGAAATATTCTCCCCAAAAAGAAAAAAAAAAGAAAAAGACAGTCTCAGGTATACAGAATACATTAATTGAATTTAGAGATTTTTTTACAAACATTAACCAACAAGCCAAGATAATAGATTCTAACCAAAAAAAAAAATCAAATCTTTTATCACCAAATATACAAAAAAAAAAAAAAAAAAAAAAAAAAAAAAGATAATCTAGCAAGTAACTTTGATTGACAGACCCATTTCCTTTAAAGATGTCTAATCCCAGATTACTAAATTAAAACCAAATAAAGCACCGGGAAATGACAGTATCATCCCAAAGGTTTATAAATTATTACCAGCTGATGCCTTAAAACTGCTTTATAAAGTTTACAATATTTCCTAAAATGACAATCTAATACCTCCATCATGGAAATATACTTTTATCTCCCCAATCCTCAAAACTGATAAGGATCCTGTTAAATGTTCATCTTATAGGTCTATCTCCTTATTAAACATTGATTACAAAATGTTTATGTCAATTTATGCAGACAGACTTAAAAATATTTTGCCCACATTAGTCGATGAAGATCAAACAGGATTTATAGCAAACAAACTCTTATGACAATATCAGGAGAATTCTGTCCTTAATTGAATCAGTTAAATACTTAAAAAACAGCTTAACATTAATCAGTCTTGACATAAGCTGCGCTTTCGATTCAGTTAATTGGGACTGTTTATTTTTACTTTTGGAGGAACTAAACATCTGTAACAGTTTCATAAATCTAAGTACAAGTTTATATCAAGGTAGCCAAGCATGCATTAAAATAGGTACAAATATATCCCAAAATATACCAATAATTAAAGGAACAAAGCAAGGGTGTCCTTTATCTCCTTTACTATTTACATTGATTATGAAACCTTGGGCTAATTTGATAAGATATGATGAAAACATTGAAGGTTATAGCTTGAGTTCTAATGATGTTTCCACATTACAAGTGTTTGTGGATGACATACTCATTACTCTAGGTGGTAATAATACATCTATTCACACTCTTTCTAAAGATGCTGAATATTTTCAAAAGTCAGGTTTAACCTTTAATAATAGCAAAACTAAAATCTTGACAATTGGCCCTAAAAGGCTAGATGCCTATAAAAAATACCAAGCACAGTCTAATGAACTACTTTATCTAGGCATTGTAATTGCTAACATAAATCATTCAAATCAATTACAATAAAAGCTTATTGGCAATAGGAAATTTCATTAAAAATGGGAAAAAAAATCAAATTTTCTATGGATGAAAAACTTTTTAATTATTAAAAGTATTCTATTACCTAAAATTCTTTATATTATCCAATCATTCTCTTTACTCCCTCCTAGTTCACTAATTAAGAACTTTAATTCTATGATACATACATTTTTATGGTACCCTATAAGACCTAGAAAAGCCTTATCTTATCACATGAAAAATTGGGAAAATGGAGGTATAAGCTTTGCCTAACTTGGAAATCTACTCAATTTCTACAATGGCTAAATTTATTTCTCTTCTTATAGATATTAAATACACTGCTAAATGGAAGAACATTCTAGAAATATTAATGAATGATGCAATAAAGAATAAAACACAGAAATGAATGCTGTTTAAAAACTCCTTTATCTGGATCTTAAAAGATTATTTTTCCACTTATTCTTCTCAGAATTTTAGCACAAATTATATAATTCTTGTTTTGAGATCATTTAGAAACTATTTACATAAGTTCAACTTGTATAAAGATTGGCTATTTCTCCTAATCCCTATAGCCTACTCGCAAGGTGTTTTCTTCTGATTTTATGAAAATGTATTATTTTCAACAAAAAAATAAAATTTTTTGGTCCTAAATGATATCTAAAAATGACCTGAAATCCATTAGCTTACTGAAGAATGAACATGATTTTGACAACATCCTGGATAGATCTACACGAAAGTAGAAAATATGTACCTAATAAACTTGACTCTATGACTTTATCAACTAGAAGTTCAGTTCCTAAACTAATTCAGTATATGGTGCTGTCTACAAACCATAAATCACTAAGAACATTTTATCTCACTTATATCAGGCAATTAAACTAGATCTAGATAATATATCAGATAATTATTGTACTTATTTCTCCTTAATTAATAATCATTCTCCAAAAGAGAAAGACAAATCACATATACTACTATCTGCTAGTGTAACCACTTCATCAAGATGGAAAATTTTCACATGGAGATATTTGCATATATCTTTTATAACCCCTCTTTCTTTAAGTAAATTTAATAAGAAAAATGTTAACTGCTGGAGGTGTAATAACGTAGTTAATGCTGACTGGGCCCATATGGTATTTGATTGTACAGAATTAAATAACTTCTGGAAAGACATTAATCACTACTTACAAACAATTTTCACAGATAATTTTTTACTCTCAAAATCTCTAGTATTGTTTAACACTTCTGTTCCTAACTGCATTACAGAAACTAATCAGCCTCTGCTCTCATCTAGTTATCAGTAGTCAGGAAAACGGTTACAAAAAACTGGAAGTCTAAATAGTCTCCCTCAGTAAATGAATTCAAAAAACTACTTTTTGAAGTATGCAATTTAGAGAGACTGACCAAAGCAGCAAGACCCTCTAGGAATACTATTGTAAGCAATATGTGGAAGAAAGTTTATGATTTGTTAGATAAATAATTTAATAGTAATGTATCAATATTTATAAGAATTTTAATTTATTAATTATTTGTGAAGTGTCATTGTATATAGTTTAAATCTGTTTGTTTTTTCTTCATTGTCATTAGTAAGCATATTCAAAATTGTATATAACTCAAGATATTTTTTGTTTTATCTATTTCAATTCAATAAAGCTGTTTAAAAAAAAAAGAATTAGTGACATACTCGTGGCAATCACACTCCAGTGCATGGAAATTGCAGTATTCACAATTTCAGCCTATGCTCCACAACACAATTGTGACAGTAAATAAAAAAAGAATGCATTCAGACAATAGTTGCAGGACTTACTACATAAAGCAGGACAACATGAATTGGTGTTGGTAATACGTGACCCGAATTGGGACAGATAAAAAAGGATTTGAGGACTTCTTGAATTCACAGTGCTGAAGTACCATGAATAAGAGAGGCCATTATAGACTTCTGTCTGGCAAATGGCTTCATGGTGGCCAACACTTGATCCAGAAAGAGAGGTAGTCACAAGATCACATACAAGTGTGGCCAACACACAACTCCGGTAGAATTCCTCCTAGTAGAGAAAGGGCACTGGGGGAAGAGTCAATGATTGCAAAAGTCATCCATGGTAAATTAGTCAGCCCACATAAAACTCTGATTATCACAATCAGTTGCAAGCAGTGGTCACAGAAGGCACTAAGGTCAACAGAGACTAAGCTGAAGACTTGGAGGCTGACTGCAGAGAAAGCACTATAGTTCAAGGAATTACTCAGAGTTCTAGCACCTCAGGAAGAGGAGAGAACAAGTGGAGTTGAAGCATGGCAACACCTCAAAACAGCATGCGTAAGGACTACAGAACAGATGCGTGTCGAGCCAAGTATGGAAATAAGGTACATAAGGAAAGCTAGTGGAGGAATGCTCAAGACTATTAAGTCATCATAAGAAAGGAGGAATGCAAGAAAAATTGTGCGACAGAAAAGACAGACCAGACTAAGTAGGAATACTGGTTGGCTAATTGACAGGAGTTGCAACAGAAAAGAACAAGGCATTAGAGGCACACTACCAGCTTCTGGAAAGTGACTCGGAAGATGGCATGAAGAAACTATCAGGATGCAAGGCAAAGACAGAAAGATAAAGATGACAGAGACCCCTTGTAAGCGATGCCAGCAACAACCTGCTCACCAGTTCACAGGACACGAAAGGCAGATGGATGGAGTATTTCTTCTGAATGAAGAAAACCCAACAAAAGCTGTACTGCCCCAAACACAGCCTATGATAAAAGAGGAGGAGGAGCCCACACTAGAAGAAATAAGAACAGCACTAAGGAAAATTAAGTCAGGGAAAGCAGCAGGCTCAGATGAGCTCACAGCAGATATGGTCAAGATGTTGGGTAAGACGGGAGAAATGGCTCCTGAGGGTTCCTCATATTAGTACGGCGAGAAAGGCTCATCTTAGATGACTGGAGAATAAGCATACTACTGCCAGTGTACAGCAAGAAAGGGGACATCCTCAAATGTGGGCAGGACAGAGGTACTAAACTGTCACACTGTATGAAAGTGCTGGAAAAGGTGACTGTCAAACAAATACGCAGAGTAGTAGAAAATAACATGGGAGATGAGCAGATCTCATTCAGATCAAGATGCAGCACAAAACGAATGGATGTTTGCAGTGAGAAAGATAATTGAGAAGAAGCTAGAAATGAGGAAAGAATCCAACTGGACATTCTTAGACTTGGAGAAAGCATATGACAAGGTTCCAGGAAACTGATTTGGGCAGTCCTGCGATGGTTTGAAGTCCCAGAAAAATTCTGGTTAGACTACATGAACCCACTGTCATTTTGGTTACTGGTTTTCTACCCTGGTTGCAATGCAACACACTCACTATTTGGTTCCCAGAAACATTGGTAGAATTAGTGCAGGCTACATACAAGGGCCCAATGACTCAAGTACGAACAGTGTTCCGCCTTACAATGGGGTTTCCCATTGTGAGTAGGTGTGCATCAGGGTTCAAAGCTCAGAGCCCATTACTGTTCACAATGGTGATGGACTACATCAGCAAACAGGTTGGAGGGGACACAGCAGCAAAGCTGCTGTAAGCAAATGATGTACCATTACAGGCAGACTTTGAGCAAGAATTTCAGCAAAAGATAGGGTAATGTATAGCAAAACTGAAGGCATACAGGATGAAACAGAAGGGGTCTATATCATATAGTCGAACTGTCATAAGTTCGACTATGTAAATATCGAACCCGGAAGTTTGAAATCTAAAAACATCAAACACTCAGAACAGCGATTTTTTTCCTAGGGGAAAAAATCGTTGTTATGGTACAAAGACACACACGAACACTACATACTATCTAATGTAGGGGGCTGTGCCCCCCATAACCCCCATACTTAAATATACCAACTCCGAGATCGCACTACAGAGGAGGAAATAGCAAAGCCGTGGAAATGGCCCACTGAATTCTTTCCCTGGGAAAGAATTTGATGTTCCGAGGCTTCGCTATTTTCAAACTTTTAACTTCCCAGTTCGATGTTTCAGGGTTCGGACACTTGTGCGTTTGGACTAATGATATACACCCGAAACAGAGTACAGGTAAAACAGTTGTAATGGCAGCAAATGGGGAAATCAGAAGTAGCTAAGAATTGAGATGGAAGGGAAAAATAGTGTAATAGGTTAACAGCTTCAAGTATATGGGAGGGGTGGGTTGATGAGAAGGGAAGCCTGAATGAGAATTTCAAAGCTAGAATCAGAGGGGATGCAACTAAATGGAACAAACTAACAAGGGTAGTGTATGACAGAAGAATGCCAAAGAAGTTGAAAAGTAAAGGTGTACAACACAGTGGTGTGACGAATACTACTCCTTGGTACAGGAATCTGAACAGTAAAGACAGAGCAGTTGAGGAAGCTAGATGTGATGGAGATCATGTGCCTGATACAGATGGGCAGGACGCACTCTGTGGGACAGACAAAGAAATAAGTCATAAAGAAAGAAACCAAAGAAGCTCGAGTTGCAGAGAAGGTCAAAAAGAACAAATTGCAGTGGTTCGGGCACGTGCAGAAAAGCAGAAGGCAATCTGGTAAAGATGATTTAGGACAGACAGGAAGAAGGTAAGAGGAAATGAGGACATCCAGCAAGGTGGCTGGATTGTGTGAGGGAAGACCAGCTACAGTCAGGCATGACTGCCCAAGATTGTAGAAGAGTGGCATGGAATTGAGAGAGATGGCAACAGTTGACAAGACACCCTGACCCTATACAGAAAATGGGAAAAAGGGGGTTGATGATGGCCATAGGTACTACTACTATAGGCCTTGGCTCTTTAATCCCAAGATATCTAGATAAGTCTCTTCTGTGATACCAAAACCTCTTTAGAACCTTGCTTAAAATGCTCCCTCATCTGATTAAGCATTTCTCCCCAGAGGAGGTTCAAAATGAGACTGTTGTCACAGTCTAGGGGTGAGAATATATGAGCAAGTTAGATCCTCTGTATCCAGCTTAGAATCTGAACTGGAAGGTGGAAGTCTCAGTTTCTCTTTACTAATACAGCTGCTCACAATACTGAAAGGCTTAATATCTTAATAGATTCATAGACTGTAACAAGGCTAATGACCCAAAGGGCCTTTCTAACCTAGCCAAGTTTTCCCGAAACAATACTGATGTCCTGTAACCATACAGGACATTAAAGGCCAGGCATTTATAAACTACTTCTGTCCACAAGGGACATGGGTGCCAGGCCAGCTGTAAATTTCCTAATGGCCCATCCATTTGTCTGGGTTGTGCTTACACTGGGTAACAGATGAACTCAGCTTCACATGGATGAGAAGCCTGTTCCATAGGTGGGTGTGTCTCTCGCACATGCAGCTGTCTCTCCAGCATGTTCTTTTTACGTCACAGACAAAATTCAGGTCCCCAAACATTTTACTTCTGGCACTCTTTGACTTATGAATATGTAAGAGATTCCAAATTGTGGGGTTTGCGGATGCCTTGTAAACCAGGCATAGATTACCCCTCAGCAATGTATAGGAGACTGAGTACAGGGAATGGGCTTTAAGGTGCTCTGCATAAGGCAGGTTTGTTACGTCTTGTATTCTTTAAGTAAGAAACATTTGAAATCACTCTAGTTGCTGCAAATGCCTGGTCAGGTACACACCAAAGTGAGCACATTACTCTATGATTTGTCTGAATTGGCAGAGTACAGTGGGATAATGACCTCTTTGGAGCTAGATGCCATGCCCTTACTTATCAGTTGTGCAACAGAAGAGGACTTCCTCACCACTCTGACCACGTGATAGTCGAAGGTAAGGCTACTGTCTACATGCATGCCCAGATCCCCGACTACCAGGTCAGGTCTTAGGAGTTTTATCAACTTGGTAATTAGCTGGGATGGTTGATTTCCCAAAGGGTACAATTATGCATTTCTTAGCAATGAGTAACACCATGGCTTTGGCACCATTTATTAGTCAAAGACAGACCTTCTCGAAGGATGCTAGTGTCTGCAGGGCAGTTGATTGCTGCAAACTTAGCCATAAACCTTCAGCATTTGCTTCCATTTCAGAGAAATGGAGCAGGCCCAATACCAAATCCTTGGGGAATCTGCCAGTGAATGTCCTCTTGGTGGAGGTGGCCTCACCTATTTTGACCTCCTGGGTCCTATCAGTGAGACAGTTGGCTATCCAGTGGGTGATGAAAAGGTTTATGCCTAAAGTAGTAAGCTTGTCTATAATGCTTGAGTGAGGTATTATATCAAAAGCCTTGGCCAAGTCGAGGTAAGTTGTGTGCACAGTCTTACCTCCATCCAATCCTTTGGTGACCCTCCAAAAAAATGAGATTTAATAGGCATGACCTTCCTTTAACAAAGCCGAACTGTGATGGGTCCAGCATTTTAAGGTTTTATATGTCCTCATTTATCATGTCCTTGAATCTTCCATTTATTGGGCCCAAAATCTGACTGAAGGGCCCAGTTGAAAAGTGATTCAAGTGGACCAGACAGGTCATGTTTCATGCTTTTTATTAAACATCCCAAGATGTTATCGGGGTCCATCAATGCAGTGTTTTTGGTCCTGGAAAGTGGATTATTGACCTGTTCTCTAGTATGGTTGGAGGGCTTGTGTTATGTGGTATTTCCTTAGTACTATCAGGAGGAGTGGTGGGAAAAAATTGAGCTGAACTTGCCAGCCAAAAGTTTGGTAATGGCATCTGATTCAGTGTGGGTGATGCCATTTACAAGTTCTATACATTGCTGTGCATTTCCTCTGACTTTATGGACATAGCTGTAGAAAACTTTGTTGTTGTCCTTTGCCTGAGAAGCAATTTTTCTTCAAATGTATCCTCTGAAGTATTACTTAATCCTCTTAACTGCCTGTTTAGATTGGTCAGGGGTCTTTTGTATGTATGGCTTTGTTCCTCCTACGCTTGGTCAAGATTTTTTTCTTTTGTTGTATAACCAACTGAGAGTGCGATCCACCAGGGTGGCTTGTCTTTTGAGTTGGTCTTATTCTTAATACTAGTGGGCACAGCTTGGTCTACACAGCTATCAATATGGCTGTACAGAGATTTTGTAAATAGTTCAGTGCATTCTGTAGTGTTTACAGGGTTTGGGAGTGGCTGTAATTTAGTCCAGGTTTTGCTTAGTAGAGAGAGGTTAGTCTTGGAATAGTTCCTAAAGGTTTTTGGTTTCGCTGGTCCCTGGATTTAATTTTTATTTCAAGTGATACTGCCTTATGGTCAGACCTGACGAGCGAAAATATTACACTGGGTGAGGAACATTGGTACCCCATGCTCGTGAGTAGAAGGTCAAGGATGTTTGTACCCCTGGTAGAAGAATGGACCAACCGTTCCAGGATGTTGGTATTAAAGTTTAGGAATCTGAACCAAAAACACTGGCAGCCCAAAAAAACAGAAAGAAAGGCTTTTTGGTTCAGTTTTAGTTTGGTTATGCAGGTTTCCTTGGGATTCAGACATCTTTTGGTAAAGTTTAGGAATTGCTGGGATTGTGCATTAGAAGTGGTGTAAGATTCCCAATCTTTAGAGGGGTAGTCCAGACCCCTATGTATACTGTATTGGGTTGAACGGTGAGGGACTCTAATACATTGACATAGGTAGCATGCGTTTCCTGGGACATGGAGGAGGGACTATATGTTGCAAGGATATGGTACAGCCCCCTGTTTATTGTGGGTTGCACATATACAAGTTCCAATGGGTCATACACTAACTAGTCTGGATGTGAGATTAGTATTAATATAGACTGACACTCATCCACCTTTAGTTTCCTCCAGTGCAGTAGCTGATCTAAAGGTGTGAAAGGCATTTTAACCTTGCATTGCTGGGGTACTCTCAGTGACTTTAAACCATGTCTCCATTACTACACAGATGTCTGCACTGTCCAGGGAGAGGAAGGCTCGCAGGGAGTGGAGTGTTAAGACTTCTAGCATTGAGCAGTATCACCTTCAGATAATCCTTCGCAGGTTCAGTTAAGTCAGTAGGTTTATCCTTTCGGTATTGCCTAAAAAAGGTGCTATGAGGGTTGAAAAGGTCTTTGCCAATATCTGAAAGCCTAGAGGAGATACGTGCAAACCATCCCTCTCAAAACAGCGTGGTCTGTCAACCATGTCCTCCCTGGGTGTCAAATATTGTCCCCCCCCCCCCCCGGATTGACACCAGAAGCTAAGCCAGTTGTTAAAATCAATGGTTTTCTGTTGGTAATGTGGCATCATGCTTGGAGAAGGTAGTATGTTTCTCAGTGCTAGGTTCATACCTGCCTGAGACACAATCAGCGAGCTCGTTCATGTCTCGTTTCATATAGTCAAGGGAGATATCTTTCAGGTCATTAACACCCACATATACTATGACGGCGTCATACTGATAGCTCATGGTTCAATGACCAGAGTGCCTGTATGACTTGACAGATCTTAGCCCCGGAAAGGCAGCTAACCGTGACTCTCTCTTTACTCAGTTTGGTGAGCGGTCCATTGGCATGCATCACCATAGAATCACCAATAACCAGGAAATCTGGCTGTGTGCTGGTTTGGCTTAAGGGCTTAGCAGTGGAAGCAATGGATACAATGTTACTATGTACAGCTGTGGATGGTGTTTAACGGAATGTTTATATGATGCCCTATCTTTGTACTGTGCAGGAAGTCTTAGTGTTTTAAAAAGTTTACCTGTACGAGCCTCGGTGGTACGGCGGTAGCGTTGTTACCTCACAGCAAGAGGTTCTCCCGTTCGATTCTCGGTGTGGCTTGGGAGTGCCTTCTGTGTGGAGTCTGCATGTCCTCCCCGTGGTTGGGTAGCGTTCGAAAGACATGCGTGTGTAAATGGGCATGCCTTCGTTGAAGGTTGGGTGTCGAGCTGGCACCTCGGCGTTTCGTAAAAATCTACTGCCAATCATTAGCGGACTGGAGTTCCGCTGTGGCGACCCCTTACCGGGAAAAAGCCGAAAGGCAAACAACAACAACCTGTACGTGCCTCAGCATAAGTAGTTTTATGTGTAGGGTCTTTACCCTGTGCAGCAGACATGGTGCAAGTGTCAATGACAAACATTGCAGAGTTAGTTTTGGCTGTATAAGAGAGTTTTGCCTCCAGACAAAGTGCATTTACACCTCTCGCATACACCATCTATTTTTAAGAACAAGTGGGTTGTCAGTGTATATGAGGCAATTGCTACAATGCCTCAGAATACTCATCTCAACCAGACTGGCCATAGAGAGAGAGTAGGGAAGTGCACATCCAAGGCCACTGATCTACTAGGGAGGAGTGAAGAAGACTTAAATATTGAACACGTCAATAAGACAAACAATTTTATTTATTTATTGCATTTGTTAACCGGGAAAGTCCACTGGGCCAGAAATGAATCCATTTTCAGTGGAGGCCCAGGGAGAAAAGCCCCACAAAATTACATCAAAAGATAAATATTAATACAGTTTAGAAAAGTTCACAAAATTAAGTATGAAAAATGTGTTAAATCACATAGGAGTAAAACCTCAGATAGTACTAATACATTGAAAGAGATGAATAAAAACCATACAGAATAAGTTATAACTGTGAAAAAAATAGTAGTAAATGGCAATGTATTCACTTATCACATGATGAATAAAAATAAAACTGCAAGGTTTGTACAGTGGACACACGTAGCGTTTGATGTGAATTATTTGCTGGGCTAAATGCCATGGGGAGTTGAGTGCAGTGTAACTAACAGTGGGAGATTTGAAGGGCTAGGTAGGATAAGGACAGTCTAAGGTGACAGGGAAGAAGTGAGTAGGCAGAAAGGAAAAGAAATGATAGAGAGAGGAGTAACACAGGGGAAAGGTAGTCAAGAGTTGGGGTTGTGTGTTGGGGTGCAGGAGTATAACCAAAGTGAAAAGAGATGTTGTTTGAGGGATTTTTTTTAAAGTTGGCAGGATTGTTGGTAGTCCTGAGTGAAAGGGGGAGATTATTCCATGCTTTAGAGATACTGTAGGAATATAACATTTGGCCAGCTGTGAGTTTAGGTTTCTCAACAGATAGCAGCATTTTGTTTTTGGACCTCAGTTGTCAGTTAGGCTGGTACATGGTCAGTATGGAGGAGAGGGAAGGGTAGATTTCTGGGTTGTAGATGAGCTTATGGGCTGTAGTCAATGGTAGAAAGGTAAGACAGTGAGGGGATTCTAGCCAATTTAGTTGTTAGAGACCAACAGTGATGGGTAGAAAATTTAGCGTTTGTAGCAAATTTGGCGATTTTGTTGTAGCAGGAGTCTAGTTTTGTTTTTAAGGAGAAATGTGGATTTGTGAGGATGGGAGCACCATAAAGAAGTTTTGGAAGCAGGAAGGATGAGGCTAGAGCCTTTTTTGTGGAGAGGCTAAGAAGATTATTTTGCCTGTACAGGGCACCTAGTTTTTGATGTTTTTTTTTAATGTTGTTATAGTTATGGAGGTCAAAGGTTAATTTGTCATCAGTGATGACGCCGAGCAATTTGGAGCTGGTGACTTCAATGATTGTGTTGTTTTGGGATTGAATGGAGAATAGTGACTTGTCAACAGGGCTGGATTTTGTGGGGGTGAATACTAAAAGATTTGTTTTATTGGGGTTAAGAGCGAGGTGATTCTGGGCCATCCAGGTTTCGGTGGACCTAAATGCCTCTTGGGTGAGGTGCTGTAGTGTAGGGGCATATTTAGCAGTGCAGATAATAGTGGCATCATCGGCATACTGGATAAGAGAACTGTGGGAGAGAGAGGAATGAAAGTTGACGAATATACTAAATAGGAGGGGCCCCAGAATTGAACCATGGGGGACACCTGTGTTTGTAGTTATGAAAGGCGAGGAAGAGTATTGCTATTTTGTAGATGGCTGCCTGTTGTTATGATAATTAGTAAACCATTGTAGGGTAGGAGACAGTCCGAGAACAGAGAGTTTAGTAAGCAGGAGGGTGTGGGAAATGTCAAAAGCTTTTGATAAGTCCAGGAAGAGTGCTGAGACTAAGGACCCAGCATCTCGAGCTCTGTTCACTGTGTCAAGGAAGGAAATGAGGGCAGTGTTAATACTATGTCTAGGTCTGAAGCCGTGTTGAGTAGGGGAGAGGATTTGGTGTTGGGTCAGGTGTTGGGCATGGCTACAGTTCTCCAGTGTTTTGGAGATTGAGGAGAGTATGGCAATGGGATGGAAATTAGACGTCGGAGTTATTGCCACCATTATGAAGTGGAAGGATATATCCTTTTCCAGATATTAGGTATGTAGGATTCCTGAACAGACCTGTTGAGAAGGATACTAATTGGATATGCAATGGAGGAGGCTGAAAATTGTAAGTATGTTGTGGGTAAGTTGTCAGGGGCATTGGTGCAGGGTTTAAGTTTATGAAGTTTTCTTATGGTGCAGGTGGGTATGGGTGTTAGTGTGAAAGCAGGTGGAACATTAGAATAGGAATGTTCAGGAGGAGCATCTGGTGGGTTGGTTGTTATAGGCGGGAAGGTTGTATTAAGTTTTTTGATGGTGTCGATAAAGTATGTCTTAAAGAGGGAAGCTATCTCTGAAAGTGTTTGTTTAGGGTTAGGACATGGGTTGTTTTTAGTTCCAAGATGGAGAAGGGAGTTGACTGCTCCCCAGAATTTTGGGGGGTTTAGTCTATGTTGGTCATGGATAGTCTGGAAGTATTCCTTTTATTTTTGTTAACTAGGCGTTTAGCTTGATTGTGGAGTTGTTTCTAGAGAGTGAGGTTAGATACCGATTTGTTTTTTTGAAAGGCTTTCCAGGCTTTGTCCCTAGCAGACATAACTTGCTTTGTGGTCTTTGTAAGCCAGGCAACATGTTTTGCCTTGATCCTTTTTTAATCTGGGTGGAGCAAAGCTATTTAGGATCCTAAGAAATGTAGAATTAAAGAATTCTACAGCTTCATTGAGTGGGAGAAACTTTAGTGGGCTCCAGTTAGTATTCTGTAGGATGTCATTGAAGGTGTTTGGAGAGAAATGGGATAGATCTCTAGTGTATGTATATTGGTGTACATTTGGAATAGAGGTAGACTTGCGTATAATGAATGCAGGAGAGTGGTCACTAATGCTATATGGGAGAGTTCCTGAGCTGATATTTTTTTCTGGGTCAGAAACCAAGATCCAATACAAGACTGAGTCTTTGTTTTCCTTGATGTTGGGCCTAGTGATGTCGGAGATTAGCTAAGTATAGATATGAAGGTTAATATCAGTAGAGGGGTTGCTTTTGGAATTATCTAGCCAGTTAATATTGACGTCACCTAGAATGATATTGTTGGCAGTCCAGGCAAGAATTTCCTCAAGGAGTATTATTACCTGGGGGGGTGTATATGACTATGATGCAAAGGTTTTTGCTATCATTAAGTTTTAGAAGTGTGACAAGTAGATCTGCAGTGGAAAAATGGGGAATTTGGAATATGGGATTACTGTAAAGAAGCTTGGGAATAATAAGGCTATGACACCAAATTTTTTAAGTAGTTAATCAGTACTGAGGCAAGAGTAGTTTGGGGAAAGAAATTCAGAGTCCTTGATGTATGGTTTTAGCCAGGTTTCAGTGACAGCGGTAAAGTCTGGAGTATGTTGATTTAGCCATGCGTGCAGTTGGGGAATTTTGTTTCTAATGCTCTGGATATTAATTGTGGTAAAGTTTAGGGATTTTGTGGAGTTAGGGGAAGAAGGAGAAGGACCAGGGTTGGGATGTATGTCACCACAAAGAACTAGTTTACTGAGAAATGGGAAATAGGAGGACAGGGGCTTTTTTAGGTAAAAGGAGTATTTCAAGTTATGCTTGTGTGGAAGGTTGTAGTGTGGGAGAAGGGGGATGAATTTCTTTAGTAGTATTGGATCGGTACTATACAGAAAGGAGCACATAGCCAAGTAACTCTGGAGTGTGTGTGGGTGGATGTGGAGGGGGACAGTATTGGTGGTATGTTGTTTGTGTGAAAGGAAGATAGTTTTAGAAGAAATGAGAGGTAGATTGCAACTGTAAAAAGAAAGATATTGAATATTAGAGGCATTACTGCATGTTGTATTAGCTAAAGGGGTGAGAGAATTTGATGAACACTCAGCTATGATCAAACTACATGCACTAGTAGTTAAAAAAATATCTATCTAGACAGCAGTACCACACGAGTACAGACCACAGACCAGAACAAAGACACTTAGAACAACAGGTACAATAAGCCTTCACCAGCAATTCCCAGCTCAGAAGGGTGAAGACTACTTTCTCCTACCACAAGATTGTAGACCACAAACGGTCTTAATGTAAAATAACTGGGTTGGAACCAGAGTGCTTACACCAGAACAAAGACACTGTTAGAATAAAGACACAATAAGCCTCAATCAGCAATTCTCAACTTAGAATGATGTAAGCTACCTCTCCTGCCACAAGAGTGTAGACCACAAAGCTTCCTTATGCAAGATAACTAGTCTGAAGCTCAACTGGTTAAATCAAAACTCACAGGCTTAGAATAACAGTTACAATTTAATCAGGCTACTAACAAGCAGTAATAAATACTACACAATAAATGCAACTGAACACTAAGAACAAGCAGAACAAAGCAAAATAAAATAAAGTAGGAATAAGCACAGATACAGTAAAAGCAGCTGAATAAAGTGCATTTTTTTAAGTAAGTGGGAAGGGAAGAAACAAAGATAATTCATGTTTAAGAGACTAAGGGGTGGACCTTCCCAACTGACCTCTCCATAATACAATTCATAGGTAATTACTTAGCTGATGATCTCAGGGTGCCTTTTTAAACCTACCCTTGCTTCCCAAAGTGAGGAACAAACCTTGTACCTCATGTCTGTAAGGTAAACACCTTAACTATTATGCCAACTCCCAACTGTTTGGGGATAAAGTCTGTGCTAACTAACCCCACATTCTTCAGCAAACCTTCAATAATCAAAAGCAGCAGATTTTTCAGCCAGTGACATGATGGGCACCCAGCCACTAGGCATCAACTTTTGTCCTCTAGAAAAAGCAGGTGTATTATCCAGTTGGTGAGGAAGTAGACCAGAAAGTCTAATAGTTGGTAGGCTCTCCAGAGCTTCCTGCACAACAATGGGATGGATAACCAAGTGGAAGATCCCATTGTGGTGAATCAGTAAATAAAATATGAAAAGATCAAATATCCATCACAGACATTTTAAAAATACCATCTAGTTTGCTGAAGCCCTGGCTAACTACATAAGAGCTCCCACCTTTAGCCTCCAGAGGGGGGTCTATATTAATTCATCGAAGGGTTGGATCACCAAACAGCATTTCATTGGAAATGCCACTCATCCAACCTCTCTCATGGGGGGTTGTACCCCTCATACCCCCTGCTAATTATATATACCAACTTCGAGATCACACTACAGTGGGAAAATGGCAAATTTCCTAATCCCTACAGTAATGCAATCTCAATAAGAGTGGTTTGACAAACAGCATGTTTGATAAAATGCCATCTGAAATGCAGTTTGATGGCCTGATCCTTCGATGAATTAACAGTGACCCTCCAGAGGTGGTCAGGACAGGTGGGGTTGCAACAGATACAAGATGTGACTGAGGGATGGATAATACAATGGCTCATCTAATCCAAAGCCCTCAGGCCTCAGTGGCAATGGCAGGATCACAATGGCCTCTTGCTCTGTCCATCTGTTCCCTGCCTAGTAAGCCATTTAGGTCATTCTCATCATGCTTTTTTATTCGTAGGGATTCTTTACTTTGGATAAATGAAGAGTGTTCCCTCCAAAGTCATAGGCATCCCTTGTACTAATGTCACTTTTTTATTCAAGTCCTTCAAAATTCTGGGCCTTTGTGAAGCATCTTTTTATTACAGGTTCCACACTGTTCATTCACATAGGAGGAAATCTTGGAGTTCCCTTCCAAACTGAAGGGGTACTATAAATGGTAGTTTTTTGGCAGAATTTAACCTCCCATGCACATTTGTTAGTTTTTTCCCCCCAAGGTCATCATCAAAAATAGCAAAATAAACAAGAGGAACTAAAAAAACAATAAATATACTAAAATGAACAAACTAGAATGAGCAGAGGCAAGAACACACAGTCCAAAAAATACGTTGAATCCACTTTAATCCACTTAAGCGCTTTTCGTCAGCGAAGTACGCTGACTTCTTCAGAAACTGTTAAAATTAATTAATTAACCACCTGACCTTTATATAAACAGACAATTAAAACATCTTAAACACGTGGCTGAAAAAAGAGCCAATCCATTAATACTGTTTAGAATAGCTAAACTGAAAGTTCTCGAGACAAGAATAATGACAATGGATGTTGTAACAATACAGTACATTGTAAAAGGTATGAAATAAAAAATAAAATTAAAAATGAAATTAACCAGTGTTTCAAACTTCACTGAAAAGTATCAATAAATCATAAATTTAAAAATTAAAAATTAAACTAAGCACACAGTGACCCAACCTATACAGAGTCTAGTTATTTCACCATAATAAATAACCCAAATTATACCATATAGAGGAAGAGGTTCATCTCTTGAGGCTATTCAGTTTAAGTACACTAGAAATAGAACAAGTGTCATTGAGACCAGGGTGGCTATAGGCATTAAGCCTTACTTGCCACACCAATTCCAACTCCTCAAGTTTTAGTGGTCTCGGTCCTCCTCTACTATCAGTATTAACTTGATCAATAGCCAAAAAGTTGTTATGGTTTTGATGCTTGTACATTCTGTCCTCAACTCTTCTTTCTGTTTTTCCTATATATATATATATATATATATATATATATATATATATATATATATATATATATATATATATATTCCTATATGTACGAGCATTTATATGCAATTAGAAAATATAAACTTGAAAATGCACTAGCTAAACACAATTTTGGTTATCAAAACCATAACTTCAACTTTTTGGCTATTGATCAAGTTAATACTGATAGTAGAGGAGGACCGAGACCACTAAAACTTGAGTTGGAATTGGTGTGGCAAGTAAGGCTTAATGTCTATAGCCACCCTGGTCTCAATGACACTTGTTCTATTTCTAGTGTACTTAAACTGTATAGCCTCAAGAGATGAACCTCTTCCTCTATATGGTATAATTTGGGTTATTTATTATGGTGAAATAACTAGACTCTGCATAGGTTGGGTCACTGTGTGCTTAATTTAATTTTTAAATTTATGATTTATTGATACTTTTTCAGTGAAGTTTGAAAACGACTGGTTAATTTCATTTTTTAATTTTATTTTTTTATTTCATACCTTTTACAATGTACTGTATTGTTACAGCATCCATTGTCATTATTTTTGTCTCAAGAACTTTCAGTTTAGCTATTCTAAACAGTATTAATGGATTGGCTCTTTTTTCAGCCACGTGTTTAAGATGTTTTAATTGTCTGTTTATATAAAGGTCAGGTGGCTAATTAATTAATTTTAACAGTTTCTGAAGAAGTCGGCGTACTTCGCTAACGAAAAGCGCTTAAGTGGATTAACGTGGATTCAACGTATTTTTTGGACTGTGTGTTCTTGCCTCTGCTCGTTCTAGTTTGTTCATTTTAGTTTGTTTTCCAGTCTTATGTCCACTGTTTTGTAGTTTGGTAAAACAATAAATATACAAGTTTAATCCAACAAGGTAATGTGTTAGGAAAAAGACTTCCAAAACGGAGTATTTACCACTGTGGACCTCTTCTAGAAAGGACTAGCAAACAGATGGTTTGCTTAATTGCCGCTTATTGTAAAAAGATCTGATAGAAAATGGCACTGGTTGCTCTTCCTTACTGTTTTGCACCATCCAACATCCTAGGATAGTGCTAAGAGTTCATCCCTATTCTGGAGATATCCATGATGCTTTAACTGTATGGTACATCCACTTATGGCTAGTTTGCATGGATAAGATATACTGCAGCAGTAATCCCTTTCATGGACATCAATGCAGCCTAAGAAGTGCCCAACACTGCACCCACAACTAACTTTGCAGTGGAAAATGATCCAACTTCTTTCAGCTGAAAACCCATGAGAGTGTAGAAATGGAATCATCCTATTCACACTATCCACTAATCCTTGAATCAGTCAGTCAGTTTAAATATAAAATGTGTGAATCATATGCAACCTAACTGTTGCAATTCCTAGGGCTAGACACATTGAGGAAACTCCTGGAACTGCTGCAAGGAAAAATACTTGTATGACAAACTGAAAAATGCTAAAAAAAATTTCTAATGCAGTCTTAAGATGGGAACATACCAACAAACTTCCTTTAAATCTTGGGTGGTCATTCAGACCTTGATGAATAACAGAAGCAGAACAGTCACCATTTTGGATTTTTTCTCCCCCCAAAAAATGCATTTGTGATGGCAGACCCAGAATAGGTTCCTACGCATTGTCATCTTTCTTCAGAACTAGGAAGGACCTTGAGTAATACTATTTTGACTTGTAAGCACAAGGTACCCTCCCAATGACCCTCTAAGTTTATCATTTGCATAAAAAGGTTGGTGCTGGTTTATCATAGACCTTGATGCTCTTTTGATTGAATCATCATTAGGGCTTTAATAGGAAATGCATTCTTTAAAATGACTCCAAAACATCTTTTTAAATACACATCTAAAGGAATCTTGTCACAGCTCCATAGAAAAAAATAAATTCTGCCCTTCACTGACAAGGTTGTTACGAGTCCAAAGCATCATCAATAAATGTGATATGGACAGGGGAAGGGACATCCCTGTGACAGCAGCACACAGGTGATGCAGAGAGCCATTAAAGGGAATTATATGCTAAGCAGATGGCTGCAGTGGTGCAGTAGTTAGCATTGCTGCCTCACAGCAAGAGGTTCGCCGGTTCGATTCTCAGTTGGAGTGCCTTCTGTGCAGAGTCTGCATGTCCTCCCTGTGGTCAAATTAGTTTTAAAAGGCATGAAGGTAGGTGCGTGTGAGTGTGTGCATGTACCTTCTGCGAAGGTTGGGCACTGGGCTGGAAACTCGACACCGTAAAAAACTCCATTGCCAATCAGTCTGCAGACTGGTGATCCAATGTGGCAACCCCTACCTGGGAAAAACCAAAAGACATTGCTATTATGTGCTAAGCAGAGGCACTCTAACATCTGCTCTGACTTTTAGCCTGAATTACTTTGCTGGAAAGACCTCTGACCTCATCACAGGGTCTAGCTGTTACAGACCACTATAGGAAGAATGTTGGTTAGAATTCCTGTTCATACACAAAGAAAGCTACTTAGTTTTACCTGGAGATGAAGAACTTGAAAATATATGAAAATAATTATGCAAATTCTCCTTTACCATCTCCCAATTCAAGTACGAGAGAAAATTATTCAGAAATAAATAAATAAGGGCAGGTAAAAAAAAACAGAACACCAGAAGAAGGGTTCCAATCTACCGCACTTTTTTTCTGGATAAGGATTACCCTTAAACCAAGACAGAAGAGAAACGTAATTAATTAAAAGAAAAGTAAGAAAAACAGTAAACAGTACATAGGTGTTCAGACAACCTGCAGAAATATTCAGGACATTAAGAATTTTAGAACCTGTATTTCTAAATCAGTTTTAGGTACCAAAGGAATTAACCATTTATTTTTGTTATACTGATAATTTATCATGAATACTACTGTGTTTAGCACTAATATGTTAAATCTTTAAGCATATGTAACATGTGACTTAGAATCTTCCTTATGCATTAACAAAACCACTATTTTTTACTATATACTGGTCTAAATCAGGGGAATGGGAATCAAACTATTGCTTAAAAACTTTAGATACTACATACCTGTCAATACCCTTAAAACCATGGTGAGTAATATTATCATGCAGCGGTGGCTAGGCTAAATGAAAATACCTCCGGTGATGCAGAGATTGCAAGTGCTTATATAGCAGCCACATCTCTGTTGAAATATGTTCCATCAGCACTCTCAAAAACATCCATGTATGTCTAAAATGATATCCGTTTGATGGGAATAAATACTACTCCATGTTTATGTAAGAATCCTAGTACTCACGGACAGTCCTATGACAAAAAAGGTGATAAGTTCTCCAAATTAAAAATGAAACTTTCAAACATAAAAGGCTTCATCTCCAACACTAACAAAATTCTGATAGTCAAAAAACACTTCCTCCAGAGATTCATTAGACACACATTCTTAATTAAAACATTCTGCCCAGAAATCCCTTCAGAGAACACATCAGGAAATTTTCAGTTTACTTAATCGCTTGTCTCTGACAGTTCTGCTTAAATGTTTTCCCCTTTACAGTTGTTTAAAGGATCACAGCAACTGAGTCGTCATAAAATGATTTCCTTAGCCTTGCTGCCTTTATAGGTTCATAGGTAGGTACTAGGCTATCTGCCCAAGGGCATTTACACAAACACAGGCAGCACCACCACCTTCAAACAAATGCTGAAAAATCATCTCAACTCTTCCTGACTATGTTCCTGCTCTATAACCTAACCTCTTCACTCTCCTTATATGATTACTAAACTCCTATGTCTTTTGCTACTAGTGACTGATGATATTTTCTCCATACTTATTTTTATCTTCACTTGTTGATTCTGGTACAATAATACTGATCTCGATTTATACCAATCTGACTGAATTCTGCTTTACTGTATATTTTCTGTATATATTGCTGTAATCAAACAAACTAGATTCCTGCTTTTATGTATATATTCTGTATATGTTACTATATTTACTATCTGTAACACTGTTTCTGCTTCTGTACTAATTAATGTTTATATTTTTTCTGTATCTCGGAGCTTTTCTCCCCGGGCCTCCACTGAAAATGGGCTCTTTTAGGCCCAGTGGACTTATCCCGGTAAACAAATGCAATAAATAAATAAATTTATAAGCCTAGCCATAATGTGTTGGCTTTCGCCTCCCTTTTAGATTAGTTTCCCGAGCCTCTGTCCAGCAGGGCAACTGAAGTGATCCCAGGGGTAAATTTACGATTTCCCATCCACTCAAGATTTCTCTTGAAGAGAGTCAGTGAGGGGCTTTGCCTAACATAGATTGGGATTCTATTCCAGAGCAAGGGAAGTCTCTGGGACAGGAATCTATGCCTCCAGCATGTCCTATTTATTGTTGTGCTGAGGTTTAAATCCCTAGAGCGTGTGGCTCTAAGAGACTTGGTTTTCTTGAGGTGGAGCATGTCCATTAATTCCAGGTTGGACATGGCCTTGTATGTCAGGCAGAGATCACCTCTAACTAAGCGGTAAGCAATTGAGTAGAGCTGGAGTTTCTTTAGTCGAGCTGCATAGGGCATCTGTTTGAGGCCCATGATCCTCTTGGTAAGGTACTTCTGTGGTCTCTCCAGCTGTTGCAGGTGTCTTGTAAGGTACATCCCAAATGGGGCAATGTACTCTATTATGGGCCTGATGAGCGATGTGTAGAGGGGCACAATAGCCTCTCTTGATCTAGATGTGAATCCTTTCATGATTAGGTGGGCTACATAGAAGGATTTTCTATCCACTTTGGCAAAGTGATAATCAAAGGAGAGGTTGCTATCTACTTGGGTCCCCAGATCCCTAATTACATCTTCCGTACTTAGTGGATTACCACCATTGTGGTAGTTCGTGGGCACTTTGTTTTTCCCCAAAGGGGATGACTATGCACTTTTTGGCATTTAGCTTGAGGCCATGGTTCTGACACCACGTATTCAACTCCGTGAGACCCTTCTGGAGGATGTCTGTGTCAGCCGGAGAGTCGATTATGATCCCCAGTTTGCAATCATCTGCGAACTTGGTCAGCCATAGTTCTCCCATGCTTGCCTGCACCTCAGAGGAGTATATACCGAACAGGAGGGGTCCCAGGACTGAGCCCTGTGGGATGCCACATGTAACTGGTTTAGAGTTGGACATGGCACCCACAACTCTATGTGAGTTCTATCCATAAGCCAGTTGGCAACCCATCTCGTGACATAGGGGTTGATGTTCAAGCTGGTAAGCTTATGTATAATGCCAGAGTGGGGAATGGTGTTGAAGGTCTTTGGAGGTCCAGGTAGGCTGTGTGGACTACCTTTCCCTCATCTATGGCCTTGCTAACGGTTTCAAAGAAGTCAACTAGGTTTAGGAGGCAAGATCTGCCTTTAACAAAGCCGAATTGGGTAGGGTCCAGTGTCTGGAAGTTCCCAATGTCTCTGTTAATGAGTTCCATGATGATGCGCTTCATAGCTTTGCAGACCAGGCTAGTCAGGCTTATAGGACGATAGTTCCCAGGAGCCGTTGTGGCACCACCTTTGTGGAGTGGGATAACTGTTGCTGTACGCCATTCTTTGGGTACATAGCCTGTGGTAAGGCTGAGTTTGAACAGTGAATTTAGGTGAGGGGTTAGCTCATTTTGGAGCTCGTGCAAGACGCAGCCTGGGATACCATCCGGTCCCATTGATGCTGTGTTTTTGGCTTTGGAAAGGGCTGTTTTCACCCGTGCGTCTGGGATGTCTGGGGCTCTACATTCTTCTGGGATGGACACGGGCCCTTTTGGGGGGGGGGTAAAGTTTGCACTGAACCTGTCAGCCAGAATGTTGGCAATGTCAATTGGTTCAGTGCATTTTTTGTCATTTTGCACTAGCTCAGAGCAGATCTGAGAGTTGCCACCTAGATTCTTGACATAGCTAGAGAAGACTTTGTAATTATCTTTAGAGTCTTTCGCAATTTTTCTTTCGAAGCTGGCCTTGGATGATTTTATGAGGGATCGTAGTTTTTTGCTAATAATAATCAGGGATGCCTTCCCTTTTTGGGATTTTGCTCTATCATGTAATAGTTTCCTCCTTCTGTTGCATAGCTTATTTATGGCCGGGGTCCACCAGACTGGTTTCCTTTTTTTGGAGGAGTGAGTCTTGGTTTTACTTGGGATGGCTCGATCCATGCATTCCTGTAGGTGCTCATAGAATGCATTTGTAAAAAATTCAGCGGTTGGGGCAACATTATCCTTTAGCAAGGGGGCTTTGAAACTTTCCACCTCAGTCTTGAGAAGTGTGAAGTTTGCTTTAGAAAAGTTTTTCACACTGGTTTCCTTAACTGGGGGTGGGGTCGGGATGTGGATGTCCAGTGTGATTAGTTTATGGTCTGATCTTACCAGTGACGGGTTTACCTCTGGTGTGGAACATTGATCCCACATGTTGGTGATGATCAGGTCCAATATGTTGTCACCTCTTGTGGGAGTGGTGACCAGTTGTTCCAGGGTGTTTGAGATGATAAACTCTAGGAAGCGTTGGGCAAAGGAGTTAGTACTTGAGTAGTTTTCCCAGTCAATGTTTGGGTAGTTGAAATCACCCAATATCATGGTGTAAGGTAGGACCTTCATATTTTCCAATATTCTCAGGAATGCTGAGTGGGGGTCCTGAGACAAGGTGGGTGACCTGTAACAAGCTACAATCTGAAAAGCAGCTTTGCCCACTGTTAGTTGCACATGGATGGTCTCAGAGGCCTCGTGCTGTGCCACTAACCTGGAGGTGTGGGTATCAGTGATGAAAATGGATACACCCCCGCCTTTTGTATTTCGGTCTGGGTTCTGAGGCCAAAAGGTACGTTATGAGTTACAGCCTGGTAATGCTGGGGTGATCTCTGGAGCCTTGAACCAGGTTTCTGTTACTGCACAGATATCGATTCTCTCCATACTGAGGAGTGCCTCGAGTGTATGCATTTAGAGGTTTAGACTTCTGGCATTGAGTAGCATTACCCTCAGCTTTTGGTTTCTTGTGTTGTTTATGGAGGTGGGTTTGTCTTTTGAGCCTTGCCTAAAAAAGGCACTATGGGGGTGGCAAGAGCCTTGGCCAGTATTTGAAAGCCTAAGGGCAACAGGTGCAAGCAGCCTCTGGTGAAGCAATGTGGCTTGTCGAGCATGTCATCCCAGGCTGGCAAACACTGGATCCCCTTTGAACAACACCAAAAGCTTAGCCAATTGTTAAAATTGATCATTTTATCTTTATACTGTGACATCATTCTTGGTGAGGGCACATTGCTACTCAGGGTCAGGGTCATACCGGCCTGGGCTACATGATCAGAGAGCTCCTCTAAGTCTCTTTTCATGTAGTCCAGGGAGGCAAGTCTCAGGTCATTCACACCAACATGGACAATGACAGAGTCATATTTGTACCTGTTCTGGAGTGACCTGAGTGCTTGTGTTATGTGGCGGATCCTGGCACCCGAAAGGCAACTTACAGTAACCTTCTCCTTGTTCAGTCTAGTGAGTGGAACGTCAGTGTGCCTGACAATAGAGTCACCTATTACTAGTGTATTGGGTGTGTTATTTAGCCTTAAGGGCTATGATTACGTGGCACACTGACTTTGTGAAGTATGTGATATGTGGTTGTTGTTAGGGGATGGAAGTTGCTTGGATGCCTGCTTTGGAGGTCTCTGCTGCTTTGGCAGATTTTTATTTAGAGCCTCCGAGTATGTTTTTGTGTATTTATGTGTGTTGTTTGTTGGTGCAGATATGACTGGTCTATATGAGACTGGTGGTGTGGTGCAAGTGTTTCCCTTCTCCTCATGACTGACTGTTCCAGTCTTGGGTTGAGAGAGCTTGGCCTCCAGTTTGGCTGTATAGTTGCATCTCTCGCATACATTTGTGTTTGTTGGAAAGAGGAGAGGGTTGTCTGTGTACATGAGGCAATTGTAACATTGTCTCAAGATGCCCAGGTTCACCAACTGGACTGGAGAGTACACCTGAAACTGTCCTTTGGACATGCCTGAACAGATAAAGTGAACTGTTTTACTGATTGTCCGGTAGGGACGAAGAGAGAGCCTTGTACTTCTGTATAGTACAGGGGGGTGTAGTGCTAGCGTTTATTAGTGCTTACTAAGAGATTAGAGCAAGTGCTGGACTGTAAAATGAATGGTTTGAGTGCTTAAGTTGAGAGTTTGACTAGTTCCAAGGGAAAAATTGAAGAGGAGACTTTGTGGAGCCGGGAATAGTTTAACCCTAGCAACCGGCGGTGCTGCCCAGCGAGCAAAACCACGCAAATGTGGGTTTTATAACAGGGAGATGAAAAAGATAGAAATTTGCCCAAAATGGCCAATAAACTGCTAGTTGCTAGGCTGAGACCACTCCTCCAGGGACAGATAGGCTGCTCAAAGCTTCCCTCTCTCACTGGTGAACAGAGAAACTTCCTTCTATCCAAGTAAGGTATGGGCAACACAGGAACTTGTACCACAGCCCTGAATTCAGCAGAACCTGAAAACTGGACTAGACTAGCTTAGAAAAGGCAGGAAACAAGAATGTATTTGTTTTTTTTTTCACAAAAATACAGTAACTTTACTCTAAAACACTTTAAATGCTCAGAAAAGGCTAGCACACTTGAGCGTGTAGCCTACAACAGTTTGAACACAAAAATGACTAGCAAGTGCAATCAGAAAAATAAGTACAATTTACAGCAAAAATAAACTTTTTAGAACACAAAAAACGCTAGAAAAATCACGTTTTAGGCGAAATTAGCAAACAGCGGCAAAAAATTCAGAGAAATGATACTTAATCCAAAATATCTCTTTTGCCACCCTGCTGCTGTAGGACTCTGCAGGACACCACGAGGAGCTTGCTGAGCTGTATACAAGCGCAAAACCGCACAAATGCGGATTTTATAGGAGGGAGGTGAAAGAGAGAGAAATTAGCCCAAAATGGCCAATAAACTACTAGTTGCTGGGCTGAGACTACTCCTCCAGGGACAGATAGGCTGCTCAAAGCTC
Organism: Protopterus annectens; assembly: GCF_019279795.1. Taxonomy (NCBI): domain Eukaryota; kingdom Metazoa; phylum Chordata; order Ceratodontiformes; family Protopteridae; genus Protopterus; species Protopterus annectens. The sequence continues at coordinate 519,068,864 of NC_056733.1, forward strand.
CCCACTCTCACTGGTGAACAGAGAAACTTCCTTCTATCCAAGTAAGGTATGGTCAACATTGGAACTTGTACCACAGCCCTGAATTCAGCAGAACCTGAAAACTGGACTAGACCAGCTTAGAAAAGGTGGGAAACAAACATTTTTTTTGTTTTTATTCTTTTTTTTTTTTTTCACAAAAATACAGTAACTTTACTCTAAAACACTTTAAATGCTCAGAAAAGGCTAGCACACAAGTGTGTAGCCTACAACAGTTAAACAGATGATCTGAACACAAAAACGGCTTTAGCAAGTGCAATCAGAAAAGTAAGTACAATTTGCAGCAAAAATAAACTTTTTAGAACATTTAGAAATTTTAATTAGTAAAATAAGGCAGACATCCATCCATATCAAATTAACAAAATTCTTATCTCAGTAAAGTCTATTGCATAGCACAGTGTTGTTCCAAGAAGAGCAGCCCACTTTTCTATATCAAAATATGAAACTATCAACATATATGGTGATAAACATGAAATACCATAATGAAGTATTTTAAAACTTTTTTTGATAGCTATAAATAATTTCAGGTTTCCAACTTCCCCTATCACTTCTTCTCTTCCCAGGAATGACTGCATTAGGTGGTACTCAGATGTGTCCCTTCACTAGGTGGGTCTCGTACTTCCATGCAGGAAGACCTCTTAACCATTGGGCTATGAACACCCTTACTACCGGGGAAGAAAAGGGGAAAAGCTATAGCCATCATACTGTGATCAGCTGAATATTTCTTCTAAGCATTACGCTGCAATGTGCAGGGCTAAAGTTACCTAGGTGGGTGTGCAATGGCATCACAAGTGAAATGCACCTATCTATGTGGTGACATATCCCTCTTTGCCTGCTCACAGCAATGGCTCTTACCACTAGTCTTAGTATCAGGGCTCGTGAAATTTATATGCACCTACCATGCCACCCCAACACACACACAGACACACACAGACACACACAGACACACACAGACACACACAGACACACACAGACACACACACACACACACACACACACACACACACACACACACACACACACACACACACAGGTTTAGACAGACAATGTTTCTTCATTCATCTTTCTTCTGAATACCTCACAGGTGACTGAGCTACTACAAACTCAACTCAGGCTTCAAGGGTCACAGTCAGGCTTTATCCCTTATGTCAACAGTGCTGGCTAATGTGGTCTTTATAAAGATGGAAAAACTCAATTCCTTCCTTGTGTACTAACAGACAAAAAGCAGGAAATGTAAGCTTAATAAATACAATGGAAGTATCCATTAAGACATAACTAACAAGACAATTTTTCCATCTTAATTCTTTGAGAAATGGTTGACAATGTATCATATTCTGTGAGGCTCAAGCAGCTGAAAACGTTTTCAGATTTAAAAATCAAGCACAGAACCCTTTGAAATGATAACTACAGACTTTCTATTAAACTGATGAAGAAATGCCTAAACATTGTAGGAAGATATTTTAAAAACTACTGTACTCATCTAACTCCCAAGGCTTGACAGAACAACCTGAAGAGCTCCAACCTTGAGGCCTAACTTCTGCTTTCATGACTGACAAGCCTAGCACAGATAGCCTTCCAAGGTTAGTGCTCACTGATGCACAGAAGGAAAACATTGACCCAATGAATTGCAGTGAAAGTGATCCATATAACTCGGGCATGTCGGAGTCTGTAGAAAAAGATGGAAAAATAGGGTCTAAACTTCACTATACAATTCAGCTGAGCAAAGGAGCAACAAACACGGCTTCTTTTAACTAAAATAAGAACATATACTTTATTGACATTTGTCAGTAAAGTATATGTTCTTATTTTAGTCAAAAGAAGCCGTGTTTGTTGCTCCTTTGCTCAGCTGAATTGTATTGACGTGTATATACTTGCAGGAGCACTTCATTCCCCAGCTACTGAAGGATTTGTTGTTTGTTATCTACTTCACTATAACAATGCTCGGCTGTCCAGTGTCAACCCTCAATGACCACAGGCTTCTGTTACCACACTTGACGAACTGAACTCAGCCATGATTAACGCACTTTTTACGATGTGAGCAGTGCCTCCTGATCACCCATGATTTCTAAACAAATAACTTAACAATGCTACACTAACTGAGAGAAAGGGGAAATGCATATTATTCCGTTTCACTGAGCTGGTGAAACCTTCGACACAGTACATTCACAGCTCAGGGGTTGAGGGGTACAGATGGTAGACCTTATCTTGCAAAAACATTTATACTTAACCTCTACCCAATTAAACTATACTGCATCAGTCTATTAGGAAGTGGTAAAATGACTCACTGTAGGCTGGGTATGATACATAGTCAGGTTTGGTTTGAAACCCTTTTGATTACCTGGGTATATGTAGTAAGGGAAGAATACATCTCCTTAACCTTGGAAAAGGGTTGTCAGTGTAAACCTCAATGCTAGTGCTGGCACTAACTGGAAGAACACATTCTGAAAAGAAGACAAAATTGACTGGGCTCACACTGTAAATCACTCAAATTAACATGTTGGCTATGATATGTCTTTCGGGTTTTCCCAGTTAGGAGTTGCCACAGCGGAACTCCAGTCCGCTAATGATTGGCAGTGGGTTTTTACGGCGCCAAGTTGCCAGCCCAACGCCCAACCTTCAAAGAAGGCACACCTATTAACGCACGCACCTACCCGCATGTCTTTCAAACGTCACTCGACCACGGGGAGGACATGCAGACTCCACAGAGAAGGAGCTCCAGCCGAGAATCGAACGGGAGAACCTCTTGCTGTGAGATGAGAACACTAACCGCTGCACCACCGCGGCCTACTAACATGTTGGCTATGATAACAGCCTGAATTAGACGAGCACATTCTCAACCCTGTGATTGTATGACACCTTCCCCAAAAACGTACTATACAATCATGTTTACAGCTACTCATAAATTAAATTGCTTTGAGTATGATCATTACTATGCATTAGGTACAGGTATTTTTTGTTTGGCATCACAAAGTAAACTTCTGCCCCATCTTTACAAAATCATTCTCTGACAGACCTAATTACATTTATTCCACTACATGATGAAACAACTATGCTGAAGACTTTGGGCTAAACTAAAATGAGAAGACAATCATCTGAGGGGCAAGTTTCTCAAAGCAATTTTCAATATCACTGCATAGGTTCATAAGGAAGTACTAGGCAAACTGTTCTTATAGGCCTTTTTAAGTCTGGCCAATTTCCCATTTTATGACTGAATTAACCTTTCCCATTTGGCTAGAGACTGGCCTTATCCCATGATCGATAATTATACATTACCACTAACAAGAATAACTGGAATCATATCATATATAATTTGAGGGGACTCATGCATGGAATTATGCATTTACAAACTGCCTCTGTCCATTAGTAGTGTAAGAGGAAGTACTAAGGTAAATTTTCTGTTTCTCATCCATAGATCCAAGTTGCACTTGAATATGGACAGGTATGTACTTTGTTTTATGTGGATGGGGAGTCTGTTCCAGAGCAGTGGTACCCCTCGTTGAGATGCATCTGTCCCTCCAAAGGTTCTGTTGATGTTGCAAAAGACGTTTAGATCCCTAGACAAGAGTATCCCTGATGCCATTTGACTTGCTGATGTGCAGTAAATCCATCAG